>NW_020438861.1:85922-124986 GCF_000699045.2 Agrilus planipennis | reverse complement strand
AAGCAGTTAGAAGCAGTTTTGACTTTTTCGAAAATTGTTATAAAGCCCTTGTCTTGCTAAGATATGTACAGTTAGAGTTATGCTTTGCATGATTAGATCATGAATAGTAATAATAAAGAAAAGGTTATTAAGCGTAAGCTTATTACAAAACGTAATATTATAAAGAATAAATTAAAGTTATTTAAAGAGGGACAACATGTTCACGAAGATGTTTTCACACCGATTACAAAACATTTAAAAAATATTGAAAACAAACTAAATAATAATAATGATGATGACGATGAATCAAAGTTTGTAAATGAAAATACTACTGCAAATGATAATTACACTGATAATTCTGTAAAGGAAGAAGATATTTCAAATTTTTTTAATAAACCATCAACATCGTTTTATAATTCTACTTTTTCAGAGAACGAATGGCAAGGAAGATCACGGGGTGTAGTGTGTCTGAATTCGGAATTTATGGGAACGAAGTATACTTCGACAATTAAGAAGTCAAGGGACACAAAGTATTCCGAAAGGTGTTTATTGAATCGCCAAAAACCAAGACAGAATTGCTGATACGGAATATGAAAGCCAATGGTTAGTTCCTAGGGCAAACAGGTGGCAGATCTGTTAAATGTATCATGATGATATAGGACATTTCGGGTTAGAGAAAACATTGGCAAAAATCTAGGCATATTGTTAGTTTCCGGGTATGCAAAAATTTTTAAAAAATGCATTAGCTCATGCTTACTGTTTATATTACTAAACCCCTTCAAGGCGCAAACTAGGCGAACTTTATCTCATTGAAAAAGTGACTGAATCTTGAATAATCGAGCCTGTACGCAATAAAAAGGCAAACTTTGTCGTATGAACTCTAAGAATAGTATAATTTTTGGAATGCCTGTGAGACTGAAAAATAATCGGGAGAGTGCCTTCACATCGGTAACATTTAAGAAATTTTGCGTTGATTGCAACATAAAGCACGTATTGAATGCGGTTGCGACCCCACGGGCGAATGAGCAATGCGAGCTTTGCAACATTGACGGGAGGGAAGTGAAGACAAATAATGAGACTCAAACGGTCCAAAGAGGGTTAAACACCTCTGTTCACAAAACGCTAGGTGTCTCACCATCAGAAACCCTTACAGGTTATCAACCATAAAGCTCTTAGGACTCGAAGTTAGTAAACAAGATCGAGGGCGAAATCAATAAGGTTGACCTCCAAAAAGAATATGGATGGAAACCCAGTAAAATAAAAGAAACAAAAATATAAGAAACGCCCTAAAGTACGAGGTTCGCAGGTTGGTTATGGTCCAGCAATATATATTACCTAGTAACTAAAGGAAGATGCTCTGATAACCTAACTTATAGAGAACTTTGGGACGCAGTAATGGAACTCTGCGGACATCTTTTGAAGAAAAACGTACAGAAGCTGGTAATTCCGAAGCTTAGTTGTGGACTGGATAACCTAGATTGGAGGATCGTACGGAACATGATCGAAGTCCTGTTCCGCCGTACTGGAATAGACATTTTGGTGTGCATTAATAACCCGAATTGGACCAATCATGAGAAGACCGTGGACTGTTACTTCTATTCCCGGAGTGGATGTCGTGAAGGCGAGAATTACAGATTCCGGCATGATCTTGCGAAATGGAAAGTGAAAATTTTCCGGGACGAAACATCCTTAAAGAGAGGGTGGTGTAGCAAGCACGAGTGTGTTTGTGTGCGATCAGGCATATGTGTGTGTGTGCGGCTTATCGATTCGCCGACTAGCCGCTGGCGCCTTTCTTCATGTGCGCCGCATTTGTGTGTGTCGTACCTGCATTCTGGGAAAGCAGGTAAACAGTTCAAAGAAAAGGAAACTTTTCCAGACAGTTCGAGAAGGTTCCCGTAAGGAAGCAAAAGAGTATTTAAAGGAAGAGACGATCGTCGAGAGAAGAGTAGAAAAAAATTGACCGTTGCAGAAGTGAATCAAGAAATAAATTGACAGTGATAGAAGTGAAATAAATAGCGCAGTAAATAGTGATATATCAACAGTAGTGTAAACAGATGGAATAATTCATAACCTAAGTAGTACTAATTTAATAGTGTTTTTATGTTCTTTAATAATTATTGTAAATAAATAGTTTTGTCGTTATCAGTCTTAAAGTTAATTTTGTTAAACCCACGAACATTACAATTTTTACTTCTTTTCATTGCTCTGACAAACCTGTAGTCTTAAAAAAAAGTTTTGAGTACTGTAAAAAAAATTAATGATTTCATTTTTTTCCTATACATAAATAAATAACATACCTATTTTGGGCTTTTAATTGCACTGTTTTAGTGGTCTTTTGCATTCCGTAATATTTTTCTGGAAATATTGTCGGAAGATATGAAGGGCTATTGTTTTTAATTACAAAAACATAACATCAGACCAATATTAGTAAATAAAATGAATCTGGGTTCTCTATTAGTAAACAATAAGGAACGACAAGAAAACTTGTGAGAAAAGTGGTGTATATGAAATTAAATGTAAAGATTGTGATTCTATATATTTAGGTCAAACGGGTCGTTCAATAAAAACACGTTTGGTTGAACATCAAAAAGAAATAGCACAACACTCTAAAATACAAATTTAGTAAACCATTTCATACAAAACAATCATACATTATATATAAATATTTTCAAATTGCTACATACACATGGTAAAGGAAAAAGATTAGATTTATTAGAAATACTAGAAATCACAAGAGCAAACAACAATAACAAAACTTTATTGAATGACCAAATAGATGTTGGGGTATCCCCAATATCAAAAGTTCTTACAGCTAGAAGAGATTCAGAATAATAATATGAATAATATTTAGGTAGTTCGTTCCATTTAAAAGAAGAAATTTACTCATTTAAGTTAGTTTACAATATAACTCTTTGATAATGGCATAACAGCCGAAACATATGTTAGAGGATTAAATAAAGAAAAAATATAGTGAAACAAAAGTCACTAATACCTGAGGCACGTCAGAAATTTACGTTCACGCTACAAGCAGCAATTGACACCAACATACCGACGTATAGTACTATTGTTCCAATTTAGGCCTATGAAGATGTTTCCCATGGCGTTTCATTATAGTAATGTCATGAAACCAATCACCGGTGTTGATTTTTTTGCACACCACCAATTGCTGGTAGATTTAAGCAATCAAATACTCCTGGATCGATTCACCTACCACACCACCTCTTGTCAATTAACTAATTGCAGCCAACCGTCCGCCACTTTCGTTACAGATACGAAACCGACCATTTCCGTATACTACGATGTACTTCAGCATGTCCCTTCATTAATTCGACCCAGTGGCCAGATCATCCTTTCAAAACATTCAACAAGGCACTACATTAATACTACCCCCAGTCCACCGGTAGTAGTTCGGGACTGTTTCTCTGCAGCCATGAAAGAATTTAGAACGTTGCTACAGTTAGGTATCGCACGCTCCTTCTCCAGACCCTCGGCATCACCACTACGTATGGTCCAAAAAAAAGACGATAAATGACGTCCATACGAAGATTACCGGGCTCCCAACGCAAGTACAATCCCGGAGAGATATCCTGTACGCAGCATTAATGATTACACACTTGCATTGGCAAACAGTACAATTTTCTCTACTATCGATCTAGTTCCTGCCTATAACCAGATTCCAGTTGCAGAGGAAAATATTCCGAAAACATTAATTACAACACTGTTTGGTTTGTTCGCATTCCGTACGTGAATTTTGGATTACGCAACGCAAACGAAACATTCCAACGCTTTATCGACGAAGTATTACATGGCCTTGACTTACATCGATATACTGGTCGCAACGAAAAATGCTAAACAACACAAGCAGCATTTACACACTTTATTTACTCGTCTGCATTCCTACAGCATATTACTTAAGCAAACGAAATGCAGATTTGGTAAAGAAGAAGTCTCTTTTATAGGTTATCTTGTCTCGGCAAATGGAATAGGCCCTTTACCCGACAGAGTGACAGCAATCATCAACTTCCCCAAACCAAGTACCGCAAAAGATTTCTGGGTATGCTCAACTTCTACAGAAAGTTTCTGCCCAATTCTGCCCGCATTCATTCTGCTTTGAATAAACTTCTACTGTGGAAACTAAAGGGAAATGCCCCACTTTAGTGAAATCCCACAGCCGACGAGGCATTCAATTTAAGCAAAAAGCAACTGACGCAGACTACTCTACTGCACCATTCACAACCAGATGCTACTTTAGCAATTGTTTGTAACGCTTCCGATCGTCACTTGGACGCTGCGTTACATCAATTCCACAATGGCACTTGGGAGCCCCTTACATTTTTTCCTCCAAACTCTCTAACGCTGGAGCTAAATACAGTTACGTTCCCTAACACATCCTGGCGTTCGTGTTTCCATAAAACTTGTGACTCAATTATTCATTTGGCCATCTGCTAACGAAGATTGTGTCAAATGGGCACACGAATGTCTTCCTTGTCAAAAAGCAGCGTTTCTCCACCATTGGGCAAATTCGAATTGCCGTTAGAAAAAATCGGCCACGTCCACATTAACATAGTTGTGATGCTACACTCGGAAGGATACCGTTGTTGCCTCACGCGTGTAGACAGACGTTAGCCCGAAGCTTTTCCCATGACAGATTAAGAAGCCATAACAGTAGCACAAACATTCTACAAAGGATGGATCTGTCGTTTTGGGGCACCCTTAAGGACCACTACGGACAAAGGTTGACAGTTTGAGTCCCAACATTTCAAGGAGCTGTGGCTTTTAACAAACTCAAAACATATCCAAACAACGGCATACCACCTCTCAGCAAATGGTTAGACCAGATAAAAGAATACGTTCATCCACCAAGATCTATAATCAATAATTAGTTGAGTATGTCCTGATTCGACGGGATGGTCCAAAGATCCCACTGCATTTCTCATACGATGGTTCATAAAATGTGCTCAAATGAAAGGACATTCATTCGTTATTCACATATATGTGTATCATATATATGATTCAGATTTTAAGAAAATGTGCTACAGCGATACGTGTAATGGTATTTAACACACTTCAAAGTATTCTATACGTGTTAGATGATTATAAATTTCATAAAATAACACATGTTAAACTTGAAAAATCTAATCGCAATACACAATAAATCTCATATGTATATATTATAATAGTTATTTTATAGGAGGGGTAATTGTAAAATATTCATACAAGTAAGATAGGTTTAAAACGATATAATTGAACTTGTACATTAAAAATACATATAAATAACCAAGTTTTCAAAACTAAATATATCATTAGTATAACTCTATTTGCTGATGATTCAGAAATGGTACATATTTAATGTCCATGTAATCAAAAAGATAATTCATGTGGGAAATTTAATGTTTCAACATCAATTACAGATTTTTCATTATTCAAAAATACTAATACTACTAATTTTATATGCATTTAATTTTGAATTACAATTTTCAGTTGTATACAATGAAACCAAAAGTAACTTTCCTAGACTAAAATTTTCAGTCTTTCAGCGCCTCTGAGAGCGTCTCTCACAGTCTTTCACAATCTCTCAGTTATTGCCTAGGTGTTTTTATGGATCTCTTACAGTCTCTGTATGAGAGACTCGAACGATAAAATTGTTAATTCAGAGATTCGAGTCTTTCACAGAGAGACTGAATGGCTAAAACTGAAAAATTGAGAGACTCGAGTCTTGTAGAAAGACTGGGAAATATGTTGAATGTCCAAATATTTCTATTACAGGATAGTTATATTTTTCTTTCCTAAAATCATTACCTTTTTTTACCTATATTATATGTGTATATTATTTGCACGTGTGTTAAGCGATTGTCGGCATCCGCTTTCAAGTATTGCGCCGCCTATAAAAACTTGTTTGTCGGTAGTAGCGGCCGACATTCGTAAAATGGATGAATCTACGTATAAGAATTTGTAAGACTTTTAGTCATTTGAATCTTCTGTTCCAACCAGTGTAGACGCTTTTGTTAAATAAAATACAGTCNTTTTCGTCTCCTATCTTTATATTCGCTCTTTCCCTACTTTTTCTTCCCTTGCATACCAGTATTTTAGTTTTACTTTTATTTATTTTCATACAGTACTGATCTGTCAGTACCGCTAAAATTTTATTTAAAGCTATCTTTAGGTCCTCCTTGCTAGATGCTAATACTGCCATATCACCTGCAAATCTAAGCATACTAATCTTTTGCCCTTTGACATCTATCCCTACAGTTGTACTGTCTTTAATGATGTTGATGGCGCCTTCGATGTAGAGATTAAAAAGTAGCGGTGACAGTGTGCATCCCTGTCTGACTCCCTTCCTAATGTTTACTTCTCTACGTTGTATCCGTATCTTAATAGCTGCCTGTTGCTCTTTATACAAACTAAGTATCACTCTTCTTTCTTTGTAACTCATCCCTACATTTTTAAGTATATTTAACAACTTGTCCCATTTAACATTCTCAAAAGCTTTCTCTAAATCTACAAATCCTACGTACGCACCCTTCCCTTTTTCTATTGTTTTCTCTATTGTTACCCGTAAAGCTGGAATGGCCTCCCGCGTTCCTCTATTTCTTCTAAACCCAAATTGATTTTTCCCTAATAGTTCTTCCGCCCTTTTTTCCATCCTCCTCTATACAATTCTAGTTAAGATTTTTGACGCATGGGATGTTAAACTAATTGTTCGAAATGTCTCGCATCTATCCGCGCCCCTCTTCTTAGGTAATGTTACTACTACGTTCCGTTTATAATCCTCTGGGACTTTCCCCGTTTCAGGGCCCGCGTAGAGGTTCTCTAAATATTCTTTCCACCTATCTGCCTTTTCCTCATTTTCTATCAAAATGACCCCTGCCTCGTTTCTTATATTATTACTACTATATCTCTAAAATTCCTTTTATTTATATTATACGCTTCATAGGTTTTACCTACTTCAAACTTTTATTCTACTTCTTTACACATCCTATTAATCCACCGTTCCTTAGCTGCCCTACACTTCCTTATTATTTCCGACTTTATAGCTTTATATCTTTTTTGCCCTTCTTCGTCTGTCCTGTTTTTGTATTTCCGCCTTTCGTCTATTAATCCTACAATGTCATTTGTTATCCAGGGTTTCCTACTCTCGTTTTGTTTAAGACCTACTATATCTGTAGCTGCTGACTTTAGGCACGTTTTAATCCTTTTACCTAGCCTATCACGCGATTCGTTACATTTTCGCTTTTCTAAGTCGAGACGTCTCCTACCTTTTTCTCTCTTTCTTTTTCAGTTATGATCGATATCTATATCTGCTCCTGGATAACTCCTACAGTCCTTCACTTGATTTTTAAATCTTTGCCTAGCAAGTATCTAATCTAACTGATATTTTCTACGTATAGCGCCTCCTAACGTGATGGTTGAATAAAGTATTCGCGACGGTTAAGTTATGTTTATTGCAAAATTCTATCAGCCTGTCTCCCCTATCATTTCTATTGCCGCATCCAAAAGAACCTGCTATTGCACCCACTTTACCTTCACCTATTACAGCGTTGAAATCTCCTAAAACTATTATGTTGTCCTGTCCTTTAACTAAACTTAACACGTCTTCTATATCTGCATAAACTGCTTCTACGCCTTCATCACTGTAAGACGATGTAGGCATGTAGACCTGCACTAATACCGTTCTTACCGGCTTTGAGTTTAATTTAACCATAACTATCCTATCGCTTTTTTGTAAATAACTTTCTACACTCTGCCCTACTTTCATTCGCATTACAATTCATACACCTGAATTACCTTCTACAGATTCTGTATGTATTACTCTCCAGAAGTCTCCAGCTTCGGGCCAATGGACTTCACTAATATCTACTACATCTAATTCTAATCTATCCATCTCTATTTTTAAATTTTCAAATTTCCCTACCTGCCTCATTGACCTAACATTCTACGCTCCGACTCGTGAAACATTGCACCTATCCCTATTGCACTTATTGATGACATCCCCCGAGGAAGTCCCCGCTCGGACCTCCGAATGGGGAACTAGTTTACGTCCGGAGTGCTCTACCCCAGAGGACGCCATCATTTAATTTAAGTAGTTGAACGTTTTACTCGGGATCATAATGTGGTGGTTTCCCGTTGCCTTCCACATCGCAGTATTGTGCATCAGAGTGCCATGCCGATCCTCGTGATCTCTGCCACCCTGAGTACTGAAAGAGCTGCTGCCCTCTTTCAGGGATTTGTCTTTTTTTTGTGTTGTGCTTTGTTGTGTTGTGTTGTGTGTGTGTTCGAGTAGGAGGAGGTATGATGTAAATGATAATTTTTTTTCGCCCACGCCCGCGGCTTGGCCGCTCTAAGCTCGCTTGTTCGATGCCTAACAGCGGTTGTTCGAACATACATATATACAAACAAATCTACAAAAAAGCACAAAAAAAAAACAAAAGAGTAAATAAGAAATGTTATACATAATATAATATCACGGTTGTGATGATATGGGTAATACAGGGTGGGGCCTCAGCATTGCTTACAATTTGGGTCAAAAGAATATGCAATACAAAAATCAGTCAAGGTGAACCATGGTTTCCCTCAGAGCAAAGAACTCGGAAGCTACTCCCAGTGCTATGGCATTTTCAGGCTACTGTCAAAAGAGCCACAAGAGCAAAGAACTCGGGTACATATGTACATCATTGATCAAATAATAACATCCGCTGCAGACCCAAGAATTGTAATTATCAAAAATCAATAAGTACTGAATTCGTTATTCTTGAACAAATTACTTATTTTCACTGAGAATAGTCTTAGGCTTTGTTATCAACATTCAACTTCAATATATATGTATTTGTAAACATATTTAAAATTCAAATTTGGTAACGTCAGTCAGTTCGTCAGTAGCCGAAATCTGTTTAAGTTAAGTTCAATAAATAGTTTAAGGACGTTTGAAAACTTTTATTTTCTACGAATCTGGGATGGGATGTGCTAGAAGATCTGTCCAGGGAGAAACGAAAGAATATTTTTTTCTGTATCCGCTGTAAGGGGTAAACTCTGCACATCTAATTAGTGTTGCCCAAATTCAGTCTTGGTCTTGCAGTCTTAGTCTTGTTCTTGCGTTTTTGCAAGACCAAGACCAAGAACAAGACCGCGTATTTTTAGCAAGACCAAGACCAAGACTGACCGTGCAAGACTTGAGCAAGAACAAGACATAGCCNACATATCTCAATAAGTGATCAACATTTATCAGCATGTAATTCACGTTGTTAACGATTTTTTTCCGATAGACTGACGGAATACTTAAAAAAGGTATACTTAGGTTGGAATAGGTGCCCCGTATACGAAGAAATAAGACCCTTAATATGCTACAAATGCATTCCATATAATAATAAAGCAAAAGATTGCAAAAATGAAGAGACCTGTAGGAACTGTATTGGAAATCACACAAACAACCAATGCACAACAAATATCGAAAGATGCATAAACTACCAAATAGCCAGAGACAAATCTAATATACAATAGAAGAATACAACAAATAAAAGAGAATATAGACTATAAAGCTAAAAACTAAATAATGACAATAAAGCAACAAAAATATTCAACAATAAAAGAATTTAAAAGCCAAAAAAATAATAAACTGAAAATATTGTACAAGAACATTTACAATTATGTTAAGGCTATTTTTGAGACACCGTATACGGAATCTAGAAAGCTTTTTGACGGTACAACAAAACACTTGCGATCTTTAAAGTCTTTGGGAAACCCTACAGATCAATGGGATACATTAATTATTAACATTATATGTTCAAAATTCGATAATACTACGTGACGTGATTGGGAGTCTTACGAGTTATATGGAGAATTACCCACAATGCAAGACATGAACAAATTTCTAAAGATCAAATAGAACTATAGAAACAATAAATTCAATAAACCAAAACTTAGAATACATTCCAATGTTAGTATAAATAGGACAACGTGCTATTTTTGCCAAGAGTTCTCATGCAATATACAATTGTGATACTTTTTTGAAACTGTCGGTCAGTGACAGGATAAAAGAAGTTAAAAAATTAAATCTTTGTGTAAACTGTCTCAAGTTACGACATTTTTCAACAGATTGTACTTCATCTAAGTGTAAAGAGTGTCATCGCAGCCATAACACTTTGTTACATTTCGAAAATAATACGAAAGGCGAAAATAAACCTAATGCAATCCAACGGGGAAATTACTCAACCCGAAAAAGTTGAATCTTCAAATTGTACTAGTACATCAGCGCATTCAACCAATAAAGCAAACATAAGTCATGTTCTATTATTAACAGCGTTAGTATTAGTAAAAGATTCAAGGGGTAAATTACACAAGGTCAGAGCTCCGTTAGACAGCGGCTCTCAGAGCAATTTCGTTACTGAGAAATTATGCAACAAGCTAAATTTGAACAGATCAAAAGTACATTTTTCAATTAATGGTGTAGGGCAAACATTAACTAATACAAATCAGCAAACAATAATTACAATTAAATCTTGTCAAAATAATTATAACGCTGAATTACAATGTTTAATTTTGCAATCAATCACAGAACAATTATCCACTATTTCTTTCAATATTAAAAGTCTAAACTTCAAACGACAGTGTTAGGATGGATTGTTGGAGGAAATATTAACAGCGTTTTCAATTCTTCAAATGCGTCAGTCAGTCTTCTTAGTACGTCATCTTTGCGTTCTATTGAAAATCAGTTGACGAAATTTTGGAATGTGGAAGAAAGAAGAATTACTACTACTTCAAGTACTTCAGGCGATTTTTGTGAATCACATTTTAAAGATAATTTCACCCATGATTTATTTTATTTATAGTATGTATGCCTTTAAGGGAAATTTACAAAAAATTAGGCGAATTACAATAAAGGGCTATTGACAGATTTTATGCTATAGAAAGAAAATTAAGTAAAAACGAATGTTTAAGAAATTAATATATTAAATTTATGAAAGAGTATGAGACTCCTAAACACATGACTACAATCGATGAGAAAGTGAACCATTCATTAATAGCGTACCTACTATTTACCTCACCACGCAATAGTTAGAGAATCTAGTAGCACTACTCGTGTTCGCGTTGTATTTGACGCATCTGCAAAATCCAGCAGCGGTCTACCACTAAATGATACACAACACATTGGACCAACAATTCAAAGTGAATAATAAGATTCAGGTTACACCGATTTGCATTAATAACGAAACCAACGATTTTAAATTAAATCAAGAAATAAATCATGAATTGGACTCAATGCCAGAGAGACGCTCTACTATTAAAGTAGTAGTAACCTTAGCTACTCCAGATTGTGATTTATTTTCTAGATATTCGTCCTTAACAAAATTACAAAAAGGACTTTCATATTGCAAAAGATTCATTTATAATACTAAGGCATCAACGGAAAAACGGCAATTTGATTGCCTTACCACGCAGGAATTATCGAAGTCTCTTTTATTGTTAGCAAAACTATCTCAATAACAGTCGTTTCCTTCAGGATACAATGATTTATTAAACGGTAAAGACATTAATAATAAAAGCGATATTTTAGCATTATCACAGTTTCTCGATGATAATAAAATTATGAGAGTAGGCGGTCGCATTCAAAATTCGAATTATTGTTACAATAAAAAACATCCGATTATTCTAAATCCAAAACACGAGTTTACCAAACTATTTCTAGAACTGGAGCACATCAGACATTGTGGTGCACAACAATTACTTTTTTCTGTAAGAGAACGTTTTTGGCTTGTGGCAGGCAAAAACCTTGCAAAAAGGATAATTAGGAGCTGTATAATTTGCTTCAGAGCAAAGCCTACAACGGAAAAATATATCATGGGTAGCTTGCCATCTTCCCGTGTTACTCAGTCTTCCCCGTTTTTGCAGACCGGTATAGATTATGCTGGACCAATTATAATAAGAGATCGCAAAACACGTAATCCTAAATTTATAAAGGCCTGTATTTACATATTTGTCTGCATGTGCACAAAAGCAGTGCATTTGGATTTGGTTACAAGTTTCTGTACAGATGCATTTTTAGCAACTCTCAGACGATTCGTATGTAGGAGAGGCTATCCGTCTGACATTTATTCGGATAATGGCACAACGTTTATTGGGGCTTAATTCCAATCCACAGCAACGTCAACATCCAAACTGACAACATTATTTAAAGGGAATACGTTTGGAACTAATGAAAAAAAATTGGCAGTTATGAGCATTCGCTTTTCACACAACAATCCATATTCAAAGTTTTCGCAGCATGGACTGCACTACTAAATTATTAAAAAAATTTTGTGACGAAAAACAAAATGTGAGTCTATTGTAACCAGCGTATTTAATGAATACTGCAAGAAAATGCTATCAGAAAATCTGGATTCTGTATCATATATATCTATTCTATCAGACGCATCGAATCACAATGAAATAAAACTTTATCCAATTTTAGTAAGGTATTTCGATATTAAGAACGCTATTCAAATTAAGATTTTAAATTTGGAATCAATCGAGGGGGAAACATCAGACATTTTGTCTAATTTTGGAGGATGCACCCATAAAGGTGTCAATAATGTGTACACAAAATTAGAAGAAACGAAATATTTTGGGAATTGGTTGTAATGCTCACATTATAACAACTGCCATCAATATAGCATCAAGTTCAATTTCAATAGATGTGGAAGTAATTATTATAAATCTATATTTATATTTCAATCGGTTTACAGTACGGGTAGCAAGTTTGAAAGAATTTTGTGAAGAGGCTGGTGTTCAATACAAAAAACTGCTTGGTTATTCCAAAGTCAGATGGCTTGCTTTAACTCCATCATTAGAACGCGTTTTGCAGTTATATGATCCACTACGTTCATATTTTTTAAGCCTTGACAAATGTCCTACAATTTTGAAGAAATTCTTTCAAAACGATATGTCAGAACCTATGCTTTATTTTATCCACAGTCAGGCGTCATAAAATTACTCTACAAATTGAAGGAGATAAAATTTCAGCAGCAGAAGTTTGTATTATATTAAACGATTTCATACTGCAATGTAAATCAAGATTTAATGATGGATTTTAACCACTAATTCTAAAGAATAAACCGACCGTTCTGGAAGATTCCAATCCCGAAATANAAAATATTGGTTGTCTTTACACTCATAAAATCATTTAAACAAATAAAACACATTAAAATAAAATATAGATTTTTTATTCTCTTACATAACGCTATACATTTTACATTTGTATTTCTATATCAACTGCTTTTCCAACAAATCCTTTGAGTCGAATTGATGGATGACCCACTTTTTTATCTATTTATCGTTTATATCCTCGATTTCTGCATCCGTAAAAGCTTCTGCATGTCTGCAGGAAAGAAATATAACAAAGCTGTACAAATCAGCTAACAGACGAGGACCCCATTTTGTGTGAACCTTTTTGAAGCGTTGTACGGGATACGTTTGATTCACTTCCAATGATGTTAGAGAACGTATTTCTTTTTCTTCATAACCCACCCGCACACTATTAAACTTTTCGATAAAGTTTTCCATGTTTACTAACTTACACACTCAACTCTTCTAAACTTCTACTGCTCCTTCACTCATTCGCGTAACTTATGTACCTAAACCCCCTTCCACTAAAACAGCTATCTCTGGAGGGGCAGTGCAATAAGAACACGTTCTTCGTATTCATCATCTTAGTTGTAATGGAAAAACCAATCATGATCAGTGTATTGTCGTTGCTGATTTTAACATATTTATATAACAACACCCTCTACATTTCACGACCTTATAATACAATTGGTAATCAAGCCTATGTTTGTAAAAATTTTAATAAAGATATTGACGTGTCTTGGGCATGGATGAAAAATTGGGGATCTGTTATTTTAAAAATGTGAATGGTACAGATGTTTATACCATTGAAAACGTGGAAAACCTGCACTCTGTAAAACTTGCATTCATTGAAAAAGATTGACAGTCTCGAAAATACGTTGAAAGCCGATGGATTTACCTTCATGAGGCTGAAAACGGAGAGGGCTCTGTATCAAAGGGTTACATCACAGACTCTTTCCTATTTCTACAGGTTGTAAGCACTATTAATGTAATTTTATTATTCACTATTTTGATTGTAGCACTCATATACTTTATTTATATCAAAATAAAGAATCGTTAACCTTAACAACATTTCATTTAATTATCGACATAACATTTAACTGTCCAACTCAACCACCTTCTCCCTCCTCCTAACGTATTCCAACTTCTTTCCCTCTCACAACCAAATAACTTCTATTTAAAAACCGCATTCTTTGTAGTATAAATACAGCCAACATATGTATTAATGCTTACACTCACTCACATCGTCAAGAGCCAATAACATCATGTGACCAGTAACAGCAAGCGTGTAACAGTAACCATTTAACAGTTACACGTTTCGTCACTTACCTACTCCTCTGTGCTAGAATCGATTATCTTACCCTACTAATATCGTCAACGTAACGTATCCAAAGTCTTGGAAAATATTTGGAATATTTTTTTGAATTCAATTTCAAATTTGCTCATGAATAAATTTTCTATGATTGTTACCCATTGCTGTACCTTCATTTTGTTTATAAAAGTTTTGATTTATTTGGAAGAATGTGTTATCCATGCAAAATGAAGTTAATCTTAAAAACTCTTCCATTTTATCTTTATTAATGTTATTATTGACTAAATGTGTTTCCAGATATTTCAAAAACTTAGGGATAGGAACACTAGGAAATAAAGAACAAACATCAACGGAAATCAAGACTTCACCTGGTTCTAATGTTATGTTTGTAATCTTATTAATGAATTCTAATGGCTTTCAATTGAATATGAATTAAAAGGGACAGGTAAGGAGTTAAATTCCTGTGTTAAAAATTTTGAAAGCAAGTAAATTGATAACCGATATCTTATATTTAATATCTTTTGGAATAACTTTAGGGCAAGAATTTATAATATTGTTTGTGTCCCCCTTTAGTAATGGATTTTTGTTAATATGAATATAAGGACCGGTATCAATAACAAGTTGAGTTCTTTTATAATCTTATTATCTAAGATCACAAGGGAGTTGCCTTTATCGGCTTTAACGTAAAAGCAATTCTTACTTTTGAGGCTTTCAATTGTATTATAAAAATTAGGACTTTTTGAAAAAGGTTGTTTTTGTGAAAGGTTATTTTTAATTTTTAATTTACATGCTTCACGAACATAATTTTTCGTGGATTCTAGAAAATATTTAATAGTGTTTTCTATACTTGATATAAGTTCCTCCATCGGAGGTTTCTTAAACGGTAAATTGAATTTTAAGTCTTTTTCCAAAAGTTTAAATTCTTTTTGAGTGAAAGTCTCAGAAGATTCGTGATGTAGTAATGTTTCATTTTCAAAACATTTTAAACTGGTATCGATTTGGTTTCATAAGGTTTTAAATTTCTTGTTTAAATTCAAGATTTTGTTAAAGAATTTGAAATTTCTGAGGCGTTATAAATATCTTTGAAAATTGTCCCATTCTTTCATTTCATCTTCATTTAATCATTTAGTGAGTTTTAAATGAAGTTGATATGCTTCTATTTCTAATTTACTACGTTTACAAAAGTGAAACTTAATTTCTGAAGAAATCCATTTCCGTTGGGAGGTTTTGAAAACTAAAACTTTATTTTTACAATTTTTAGAAATATCTATCTTGATGAAATTTGGTACAATATTGTGACGGCGACATTTCTTAAGGAAATTAAAGCTCGTATAATTTTAATTCTACAATTTTAGAACCTTAAATCTGTTTAACTCTAATAGTTGCATTATCTGAATATATGTGAGCTACTTTTCCTCTCCTTGCCATGAAGCGTTTAAAAATGTGTCGGTAGTTAGATCTACCAATTCTAAATGACATGCCTTAGTGGCAAAGCTAACGAATAATGCTATATATGCCTTGATGGACCTACTACTACCGCGGCCACGCTTGTCTTTTATTAAAATAGGGTCAGCGTAATCTACGCCGATGTGAATAAAGGGTGGAGCTGACTCAGCTGTATGCGTAGATAAATCGCCCATAAGTCGGTTAAATGATTAGGGCTTTCATCGAAATCATTTAACACACTCATGACTAATTTTTCTAATAACACTAAGTGCGTTTATAACCCCACATTTTTGCCTAAGCGTAGCCAATGTTGCTCGTGGTCCTGAATGTGTTCTCTTTGAACTACAAATTTTGTAATAATATGATTTTTTGGTAAAACAATAGGATGCTTTGCATTGAATGAAATCGGTGCATTTTTTTAACCTGCCCCCTATTCTTAATATTGAATTGTTGTCAAGAAACGGGCTTAATGAAGATAGTTTGCCAGAATGTGTATTTGATTTATTACTACTGTTTTCCATGTTGGATAATTAAAAAACTGTCACAACGGGTGTATTGCTGTACCACTTAACTCGAAGGACCACCAAGTTTATAGTAAACAAACACGATCAGAAGAAACTATTTATTTACATAAACTTAGAAATTATTAAATTAATGCTTAGGAGGAATTGGCTCAGCTAGTCTCAGAACAGACTTGTTTGAATATTAATTGTTTTGGAGCACTACTGTCTCAGCTGGTCAAAAATGAACTCCCTGTCTGTACAAAATTTAGGTTCTTATATTATCTTCCAAAATGGGAGAAAGCAGGGTGAGGGCTGCTCGAACCTTACTTACTCAAAATTATAAATAGTAATAATAACTATGCTTTAGTTACCTACATTAACAAATTATATATTGATGTACATAGACTGTTTACATACTGATAGTGAAGCAAACCAGATTTCAGAGGCTTTCGCGTAATAACAATTACCTGAAGAATGCAATGGTCGATTGCATAAACTTATGGTTGGTTTTTACGCTTATTTCCCTAACTCTGGTTTTCCTACATACCTACTTAAGATTAACTACCTGCAATAATACAATACAATAACTATAACACTACGATACTGTACACAAATATTTACAAAACTATTCTACTACCTGTCTAAAATTAAAAATATATACAAAGTGACGGCAACAGTCTTTTGTGCCGAAACAACTACTTAGGTTTTGTATTTCTTTTGTAAATTCCGAAAGTTGAATTAATTTAATAATAGAAGTTTCCGCGTGTTCCAGTTCAGACACGGTTAATTGATTAATTCGTTTGTTTGATGAACTGCGACAGTTGTGCATGAATCTATAGCGGTATGCAGCTTTTATTTGTAATTTATTAAAACAAGAATAGTTTGAAAAAAAATTCGTTTGTGTTTGGGATATGCATTAAAATGTTACATATTTTCGTTTCTCTAATAAAATGCCAAACTAAGAAATAGTATCTGAAGGAATTGTGGTAGGCCAAGCATCTGATTTTTCCTTTAACCAGCTCGGTCCACACTACCATTAATCTTGCTTTACGAGAAGATGGGCTGTAGTACCCCGCGAAATTATGTCTGCGGGATTTTGCGATGTACGGACATGATGTCAATTGCAATATTGTGTAAGATTTTGAATTTCAGCGATCCTATTGAATACGAATGTTTTATAATTACATGACGGGAATACCAACCAAGCTACAACTACTTTGAATCGGCCCAACAGTAATATTTGGAGATCGGTAAATTAACTGAATGTTTGATTCTGTTCATTAATCGTGCAAGTAAATGTGCACTGCATAATTCTGATCGGGGCAACGATATGTTTTTAAAAGATGTTACACGTGATTTGGCGCAAAGTAAACTGGTTTTTAAATTTTTATGGTTGTCAACGCTTTTTAAATAAATGTATGCACCATATTGTTGCATTAATACTTTGTCTGTATGATTAGCGGAACAAAAAGGCCTAAGAGATCAAATATTTGACAATAGTAGACGAAATTGATCGTTTAGTGATTTTATTTGATTTTTTTATTGGTTTAAAGGAAATTTTGAAATTATCGGAAGATGTGTTGCATAATAACCCGAAAGCTTTTGTTTCGCCGTCATTGTTATTATTTATTATAGTATTTGTATTTGATTGATTATTTGGAATTAAATGAGATGTATTTGACGCCCATTTGGATAACTTAAAACCGCCAGTATTTAAAATTGATATTATTTGATCGCGTAATAATTTTGCTTCTTCCAATGTGTTGGCACCTGTTAAACAATCATCTACATAAAAATCCCTTATTATTGAGTTAGATGCGTTTGGAAATTTGCCCATATGATCGTTTGCAATTTGCTGTAAACTTCGGATTGCTAAATAAGAAGCTGAAGCAGTACCGTAAGTGACTGTAGTCTAAAGCACATCTCTCAATTTTGTTGTTATACTAGAAACCAGATACTTTTAATTCGGCCTGGTGAGGAAGGTATTAAATATTCTCTGTTTCTTTTAAATCGGTATTGGGTGAGCGCTCAATATGACCTAATCGCAAATATTCCTAGATAAATTCAGAATATTGCTTTTTTAACTGATGATTCTTGTTCAATTTATGTTCTAACAATTATGGTGTTAAACCTAATTGTTTACAGTTGTCTTTAAAGAGAAATTTAACTACAAATCTGCCTTCGGTATTTCGACTAAAACTTCCTAAAAAACTCTTCGCATTTATTTTCTTCAATAGTAAAATTATTGGTTGGTTGTAGTTCATCAATTTTCCAAAATTTTCTTATTGTAATATCTAAGTCTGACTGAAGTGCAATACAATTAACTGTTTTTTGCTGAAAATGATTATGATGATAAGGACCACCGATGATCTATCCAAATTGGATGTTTTGTAAAAATGGGTGTTCGGGTTGTTCAAATTGTTCCAAATATAAAATATTCGAAAAAGGTTTTGCTCTAATTAATAGATATATTGGTGCTGGAGTGTTAAAATTTGGATCTACTAATTTATTAGAAGCGGATATGTAGAATGATGTTTATGGTATAAAGTGCTGCGGTAAATGTTAGATAATTTTGGGTACAATTAAACAAGATGTTGTAGCATTGAATGAATTAAATGTAGAATTTATGTTTATGTTAACAGCTTTTTTTGAAAAAGACATTGATTGGCTAATTCCGTAAATAGGAACGTGAATAATTTTTGTATTAAGGCCTAATTTCTTACAAAATGATTCTGTTATAAAGTTAGATTGTAACCCTACATCGAGTAAAGAGTTCTACATGCGTGAGGTTTTCCTTCTTTTTCACAAATATTGACTACGGCTGTTGATAAAAATACTGCTGTGCTTGACTTCAATGATTGCATACTATTTAACGATGCTGTAATATTTTCGACTACCTGCTCGCTTGCATTTGATACCGACAAGTTGGACTTTCGAGTTTCGTTTGAATTTTAAGAAATAAAGTATTATGTTTTTTATTGCATTTACGGCAATTACTAGAGAAACATTCATTTGCTAAATGGTTTCCTCGTAGATAGTCTGTGCATAATTTATGAAATTTTGATGTCTACGGACAAAACAAAAAATTCGTTGGATGGAAATATGAAATTTTTTTCTTTGCTTAATTTTCAGTTTGGCATGTGTACAACTGCATGAACTAATGTGATTTATGACATTCAATTGATGATAAAATATGTGATCTTTAATTAATAAATGTTTCCATCTCTTTCATGGTTGGAAGTTGTTTGGTTACTCCACATTCCCATTCCCGACGGGTTTGAAAATCAAATTTCGTTGTAATGAAATGTATAATGAAAAGATCACACGAAGTTGTGTCTACATTTAAAGAGTTTAATGCCTTAAGTTTTTTTTGTAAAGTTCTTGCTTTTTTTATTTTGTTGAGAAGATCTTATGTGATCCACTCTTTATTTGGGAGTTGTCTTTTAAAGTTTTCTGTTACGATGGTGCTATTCTTTTTTATGCCTTCCTGAATTATTTCTATTAGTTTATTGTATTTTTCATTAATTGTATGATTGCTGATCAATAAGTGGACTGTATAACAATTTTATTTTGTTTAAAAACAATTTATTCTTTCGTAAGTGAAACGTTAACCAAAGGTGTAAAAGAAAATACATTTAAGTTTTAAGTAATCCCAGTAAACACTGTTACATTGCAGTTATATATATAACGTAATAAAGGTATATTGCAGATATGTAGCATGAAAGTTACATACTTAGATGTTGCTATTTCCTACTCAGCAATGTAACAATGTTATATAACACTATTTCATCAGAATAATATTTTTGTTATATTCCGGTTATTTATTTGCAACATTAATGTAATATGGATATTACACAAAAAATATTGCTGTATGTGTAACATTGTTACATTACTATAACATCTCTATGATGTTACAGCGATGTATGAGCAACGTAACTGTTACATGAATATAGTCCTATATAACGTTGTTATATTACTACAATATTTTTGTAATATTGTAGTAATGTGTATGCAATATGAATGTTATATTAGTGTAATATAAAGAACATCTCTGTGTGACGTTTGTTACTGAATTTTTTTGAGACTTCGCTCAAATCTCTGACGAGAAAATCGAATCCAATCGGTCACTATTGCATTGAATGCACTCTGTTATATTACTGTTACGTGCGATCATAACACCTATAATTCCAAAAAAATATTTCTTACCAGTCAAACAAGCGAAGTTACTTATATTAATGATTTAATTATTATTCGAAAATAGTACCTCTGAATATTTTTATACATTATATTTTTTTACGGCCGAGCCATGAACATTTTATGCCCACTTCATTCGTGAATATCTCTTTGCACGCACTTACAATGTGCACTTGTGGGGTACGACCTCCTATGTTCAGAATTATTTTTTTCTGAAAATGTGTAATTTTATCCCTAAATAAAATATTAACTGACAGGCACAAGTTAAAAAAAAATGAAAAAGTGTCACAACCGACTACATCCCAGGGGTAGTTGTGACAGTGCTTGGTGTTAGTAGTGACAGGTTAAGAAATACAACAGAACAGTCTTTAATCACATTTATTGTTGAAATATTTGCTTAATTCTTAATTATTAAGTATTCTTCAAGAATAATTACATTACTTGCTAATATGGCACTTATGTGCAAATCACATTATTGTTTTATAAGTCTTCTTTATTAATATTAAGTAATCATAAAATTATTTATGTTTAACCCAGTCTCGTCAACATTTGATATACCTTGTGGCTCATAAGCGTGTCTGTCAAGAACCATTTGTAAATTGTCATAAAATGCATCCACGCTTTTTTGTTAAAGCTTGTTGTTCTTGAGAGGCTAGTAGCTTGAGCTACTCGAACAGACAGTTCAGAATTCCAATTCATAAATGAACGGAACCATTCTTCTCCAGCCATCTCATTTTCAACCCATGTAGCAGGACGTTTTAAATTTTATTTAGTGGTAAGTTCAAAAGCTAACTTCCGAGCCTCTTTGGGAGCAAGGCCAAAATATATTTCCGCACAGTGAGTTATATATTTTGATAGTTCCTGTTCTTGTTCTTTAGAGAACACTTTATTATAACCGACATACCCCATTCTGATGTTATCTTCATTATGGCGCGCCGCAACTGCATCACGTTTACGTATGTATCGTAATAAAGACATTCGAGTAACATTGTACATTTCCGCATAACGTCTTATTGACTTTCCCTTTTTCACTTCATTATACACGTTTTCATAATTTTCTACGTCGCTCTTTGCTCTCTCGGCCTTTCTGATCCGAATTCTAGGCATCTAGAATCAAAAAAAATTTTTTCTTGTGTCACAACCATCCCTAGGAAATATGGCACAACCGTACCCAACGCACGTGTTCACAAAAATAAAATCGCCATGACGATACTGTATAACCTACATACAAGGAATCACTTCTGTTTAACAGTCAATTTTTATCTTGTAATGAATAAAAATACTCATCAGTCTATCTATATACATATAACAACAATCACGAAAAGAAAACGAACAAAAATACTTACTTTTGACAGTCGAAAAGTAATACAGGCTCCTAGCAACACTAGCTTCGCGCGGCGGCTGACGCAACACTGTGACGCCTGTTCAGACACGCACGCGGCTTCATTCTTCCTTAGCCTCACCCGCGCTATTCCTTATAGTTTCGCTGATACAACGACTGTCACTACCGTCCACTGGCACTTTCGTACCCAGTCTATCCTACTTGTAAATTAAATTTTATTAAACACCGTCATTGTAATTCTAATAAAAAATCACGTGACGGTTATTGAAGCCGATGTAGAAGAAGTAATATTAATTGTTATTATTACGTTATTAATGAGAAAACGGGTTTCTTAAAAAATTTCAAAAAAATTACACGTACGGTAAATGAAAGTGTCAACATATTCTGCCACTATTCAATATTAATCCCATTATTTTGTTTGTACTTCTCAATTCCTCTTCAATAGAGCTCTATCGAAAAAAAAAAAAAAAACGATTCTACGTTTTCAGTTTTTTGAATTAACGGAGGATATTAAAGAGTGGACATGCGTCTCTTGCTCTTCGTGGCTTCTCTACAACAACGGCGAGATCAAAAGGGTTAGGTAAGGGCTTATTTTGTCGGCTACGTCAGAGCCGGGGAAACTCGGCTCGTTTGACTCCCGAGTGCTTCTCAGGTATAGCCAAGGAGCTCCTCATTGCTCCTGCGGGTGCCAGTGAGATGATTCTTTCCTTTCCTTATCCCTTCCATTTCGCAGGTGAGTCCCCTCTTTCATAGCCGGACCCCGTAGTATTCCGACCGTAGTCCGTCATGCTACCGCTACACTTTGTGGGTTCAATTTAACACCTCCCTGGGTCTTCATACACACTACCCGGGTCACATTGTTTTTGCCAGAATGGATTTGAATTATTCGTCGAAGTTTCCAATTCAAAATGTGGTTTGTAGTTTCGTCTTCATTTGTTTTTGTTTGATGCTCACTGATACATTCTATGTGCGACCTCTTCCAAAAATGTAGTTGTCCTGTTTTTGTATTTCCGCCTTTCGTCTATTAATCCTACAATTTCATTTGTTATCCAGGGTTTCCTACTTTCGTTTTGTTTAAGACCTAGTACCTCTGTAGCTGCTGACTTTAGACACGTTTTGATGCAGTTCCATTCTGTCTCTATGTCCCCGTCATTCGTTTNTGGCCCGGGAGAAGTTTTTCGTCAAATGGTCAGATAATAATTTTTCAATTAAAATTTTTTCGGAGCATTACCTTCAGGTGCCACACCCACCAAAAAAATGCTTTTTTGTGAAAATGGACAGTGACATCCATTGTCAAATTATTAGCAAAGAATCTTTCGATTAAAACAATTTTTTTGAAACATCGCCTTTAGGTACCCCACCTACGCAAACAAATTTTTTTTTGTAAAAATGGCCCTGAGTGACTTCGTCAAATAGTCAAATAAAAACCTTTCGACTAAAAAAAAATTTTGGTACATCCCCTTCAGGTTCCCCACCCATCAAAAAAAAAGTTTTTTTGTTATAATGGCCCGAGAGAAGTTTTTCGTCGAATGGTCAGATAATAATTTTTCAATTAAAATTTTTTTGGAGCATTACCTTCAGGTGCCACCCACCCAAAAGAAATGGTTTTTTGTAAAAATGGACAGAGCGACATACATTGTCAAATGATTAGAAAAGAATTTTTCGATTAAAACAATTTTTCTGAACATCCCCTTTAGGTACCCCATCTACCCAAACACAATTTTGTTTTGTAAAAATGGCCCCGAGTGACACTTCGTCAAATAGTCAAATAAAAACCTTTCGATTAAAAAAAAATTTTGGTACATCCCCTTCAGGTTCCTCACACATCAAAAAAAAAGTTTTTTGTTATAATGACCCGGTAGAAGTTTTTCGTCAATTAGTCAGATAATAATTTTTCAATTAAAATTTTTTTGGAGCATTACCTTCTGGTGCCTCACCCACCCAAAAAAAATGCTTTTTTGTAAAAATGGACATTGACATACTTCGTCACTTGATTAGAAAAGAATCTTTCGATTAAAACAACTTTTTTGAAACATCCCCTTTAGGTACACCACCCACCCAAAAAAATTTTTTTTGTAAAAATGACCCGAGTGTCACTTAGTCAAATAAAAACCTTTCGATTAAAAATAAAATTTGGTCCATCCCCTTGAGCTGCCCCGCCCATCCAAAAAAATGCTTTTTGGTGAAAATGTTAGAAAAAAATACTTTGGAGCATCCTCTTTAAGTGCCTCACCCATTCAAAAATAAATGTTTTTCGTTGAAAATGGTCCGGGTGGCACACCTTGTCAAATGGTCAAACCTTTCCACATAATTTTTTTTTGTGCCGTACCCACCCAATAACGTATTGTAGGCAGAAACTGAGGTTAAGAGGGGTGTAGGTAGACCTAGATTAGATTACAGTTAGCAAATAGTTAAAGGTATGAGTTGCTCTAGCTTTAGGGAAATGCGAAGATTAGCTCAGGATAGGAAAGAGTGGAGGTACGTGTCCAACCAGTCTTAGGACTGACGACCTTATGATGAAGACCCACCCAAAAAGTAGTTTTTGTTCAAAAATTGGCCGGGTGATATACTTTGTCAATTAGACAGATAAGTACTCTTCTACAAAAAAAATTTTGGTACATACCCCACCCAAAAAAAAGGTTTTTAATAAAATGACACGGGTTTTACGCTTCGTTAAATGGTTAGGTAAGGATCTTTCAAGTAAAAGCATCTTTTTGGAACTTCCCCTTCAGGTGCTTCACCCAACCAAAAAAAGATTCTCTTAACCTATTGATGTAATAAAATATGAAAATATCAAAACAGTTTTATTGTTTGGGCCATTTGCAAAAATACTACTACNGCCGACTGACTTTCTGTTTTTTTTTGTGTAGTTTATCCTCGAGGAGGGGAAATCTGAAAAGACACCCCCTGGAGGGAGGTTGTGTCGGATTCTTACCGACTAAAACCCTTCCAGAGGGGACATAAACCCTGTGGGTTACTCATCCCCGGGAAGAAAGTGGAAGGCTGAGGATTGGGGATAGAATTCAGATGGGAAAAGGGTTAGGAGTGGGGGAAGAAGGGAGTGTAGGGGAGGAAAATCGAAGTAGGTGGTCTAACTAAAGTGCTGGGTGGTCACTCGCGTTAAAGGAAAGCTAGAAGCTAGAAGTGAACAAAACAGAGCGGCTCATTGTAGAAGGTGACACGGTTGTTTGGTTTCGGTGCGAAGTTGGAGAATGTCAAGATGGTGGGGTTTGCGTGGCCTGACAGCTGACACTGAGGCTCGGAGATTTGCCGCGAATGAGATTGCAGAATCAGGGAGAAAATGTAAACCGGTTTCATCCAGAATTTGGGTGTTTCTGACGAATCAGGGGTAATTTAGTGCGGAGCGAAGAATCCGCATGTAGGTGCCTTGCAAAAGTTTCAGGTGGTAGGGAAGGGCGCAACCCCAGACGGGAATAGCATAGGAGCAAATACTCCTGTTAATTGCGTTAAACGCACTGATTTTCGTCCGTTGGGAGATGGTGTTATTACGAAAGAAAGGTTTAAGTGCGATGAATGCACCCAGAGTCTTGTAACGGGTCACTTTACTGTGGTGCCGCCAGTTTAGGCATCTGTCGAAGACGACGCCTAGGTTGGTGACGGAGCTGCTCCATTTGATGGGGCGGTTGTTGACAATGATGGAGGGAGGTTTTCGGAGCATACGAGAGAAGAAAATTGCTTCCGATTTGGCCTCGTTAATGGAGAGTTTGGAGCCTTGTAGAACACTGGCTGTGTCTTACTGGCAGAGAGAACAGAGCCAACGCGGACCCGAAGGCATCTGTCTGTGAGATAGGACCTGATAACTCCAACTAGAAAAGGTGGAATGTTAAGGGCGATGAGTTTTGAGATAAGGCCAGACTAGGTCGAACGCTTGATGAACGTCAAGAAGAAGCATGGAGGTGTGACGCCGCTTGTAAAGGTTGTCGGAAATATATTTGGATATGCGGAGAAGTTGATGATCGGGGAGAAGGCTGTTTTGCTCCACGTGGTCTAAGGTCTAAGAGCCGATCGAGAAGGATTGATTCGACTACTTTGCTCAACGAACTGAGCAGGCTAATGGGCCTGTAGCTTGAGGGAGAGCTGAGGGGCTTTCCTTTTCTGGGCTCACAGATGACCGTGGCTTCTTTCCATACCAAAGGGATGTGGTGAAGCCGCATGATAGTGTTTGTGATATTGCACAGAGCGGTTATTTGCTTTGGCGGCAGGACTTTAAGGACACCGTCGGGAATTCCGACAGCGCCAGAGGCCTTTCCCTTTTTTAGAGATCGGATGGTGAGGAAGATTTCGCGTAGGGACATGTGTTTGAAGTCGTAATTCAGGGGAACGATGTTGTGGGAGACGGCAAGGTCCACTGCACTACGTAGTGGAGAGCACCTGAAACATAAAGCGTTTGGGAAGATTGCAGCTTTTTCTTCGTCTGAAGAATAAGTGGAGCCGTTCTGTCTTAGTAGCGGAAAATATGGAGCTCTGTTACGAAGGGAACGGATCACTTTCCAAGTGCTTCGGGGGTGTGTTTCTGCCTGAGCGATATAATCATCGAAGGATGCTCTGTGGAATTCGATGATGTCAGTTTTTAGTTCGCGTTGACGGGCGTTTACTTCTGCACGGTGTGCGGGGTCGCGGTGTCTATTGGACAGACGTCGGGCCTTGTTTTTCCTCTTAAGGAGCTCAAGAATGTCTGCGGGGAGGATTCTGTCTTTGGTGGGCGTTGGGCGGGAGGTAGTGGAGAGGTCGATTGCGCTGGTAATCTCGTTTGATAGGAGATTCACAGCTTCATAACGTCCCGCTATTGTGCGAATTGGAGTGCACTTGAATGAAGATGTTTCGAGGCTGTAACGGAGGTGTTGAAGATTGGGCGGCCGACTTCAATGAGGGCTGGAAGGTGGTCCGAACTTACTGCGTCAATGACGATAGGATCGGCGGAAAGTGTAACATTATTTGTGACGAAAGTGTCAAGGATGTCGGGGAATTGATTGTGGGGGGTAAGGAGGAACGTGGGGTTAGAAGGGTGCTTCAACTGTGAGGTTGAAGTCAAGAATTTTGACAAGAAAGAAGGTGCCCTTACTATTCGTTTGTCGACAGACCCAAGAGACATGTTTAGCGTTGAAATCGCCGGCTGTGATAGTTGGAACGCTTGAGAGGAGTAGAAGGGCAGTTCAGAAAGGTCTCTTTTCGAAGGGGAGTAGAGAGACATAATCCTTAGATGGCCGGAGGTTAGCGAAACTTCGATGCCGGCTGTTTCTAACGAGTTTGTGACCAAAGAGATAGGCCTATGTTTTAAAGAATTCCTAACAAGAATGGCAACACCGCCGGTACTGCCGTTTTCACGGTCCTTTCTGTAGGATAAGTGGGACGAAAAGTTTGATTTTTTCGGACAGGTGAGTTTCGGTCATGCACTTGACGAGGAAGTGCTCCAGTTCAGTTAATTTACCTCTGATGCTTTGCGCATTCCAGGTAACTATGCGAAAATTGTCTGGGTGGGCGGTGTTAGACGTTGGTGGTTTGTTTAAGGCGGCGACCATGCTGTCGACCATGATTTGGACAATAACTTTATGTTTTTGTTCCAAACTTGGGATTGCAACAACAGCTGCAGAAGTGCTTGTGTTGAGCTTTTGGGTGGCGGGAGGGATGGCAGTTCTTACTGCCTTGGTGTAGGATTTTTGAGGGGGCATTGCCAGGGTGGTAGCAGGAGGGTTGGGGGTTATTCTGCCTTGGAAAGCAACAGGAGTGACTATTTTCTTGGGGGGAGAAGGGGAGATCTTTTTGGGAACCTTGGGGCAGCCGCGGTAGGTGGTGTTTCGCAGTTGGCGCAAGTGGGAGTGGAATCCTTCTTGTCCCTGGTTTTACACTCGGCGGTAATGTGGTTTATGGCCACAGAGAGCGTAGACCCAGGCTGCGTGGAAGTGACAGTAGTTGGCTGTATGGAAGAATTTCAAACAGCGGCGGCATTTGGGAACTTTCTTAGTAGCTGTTTTTGGCTCAACTTTAATGTTGAGAACACGGAGTTTACCAAGATCGAAAATTGTCTTGGAATGTGAAGCGATCTAATCAAGATGGACGGAGACAAGGGACCAGATTTTGTTACCTTTGGACCTGCGATAAAAATGCATTTGTGGCTGGTTTTGGAGTCAATGTCCTCCGTTTGAATGTCTTCACAGACACCACGGATCACGACATGAAAGTCACGGTCTTTTTGGAGCTGGTTTGTGAAGAATTGGACTTTGGATTCGTCCAGGAAAAGGGTAAACGACGTGGATGGAGCTGGGGTAGACACGAATTTAGTCCTGAGTATTAATTGACCTGACTGTCAATGGCACAAAGAATTTTCGGTTAAAGGGACTTTTGACGTATAACGATTGGGGGGGAGTGGAGAGTTTGGATGATTCGTTGTCAGAAGAGGAGAATTCGGACGACGAAAGGAAAAGTTGCTGTCGTCGACGCCCGTTCACGCGTTTGCCGGTTTTGAAGAAACCGTCGTTCTCTCGTCAATCCGTGTGCGGGAGACGGTTAACGGAGCTATCGAAAATGGCCTTGGACAAGTTAGGCCAACGTTATACTGTGCTATTGTGGTTTCGTTTATAGATGCTAAACATATGTCCACAGATTCTTGGGGAACATTTCCTAGTATTAGTGTCGGAAAGATACAATGAATACGGGGTAATTTTTGTCCAGAGCGGATGTGGTGTCAGTAGGATATCTAGGGGCAAATCTCCTTATCTCCCAATGCTTTTCTTACGGCACTTCCGCTCGTTAGATTTTGTCCTCTGATTGGTCGGCCCCGTCCCCCACTTGTGTCATGTGGGTGTTTTTTGTTGTTATCCTCCATTTTGTTAACGCCTTCGGGCTTGCAATCGTTCCCCCCCTGTTCCCCCCGCATTGCCATTTATGGAATATTTTNACCACCTTCTCCCTCCTCCTAACGTATTCCTACTTCTTTCCCTCTCACAACCAAATAACTTCTATTTAAAACCGCATTCTTTGTAGTATAAATACAACCAATATACGTATTAATGCTTACACTCACTGACATCGTCAAGAGCCAATAACATCATGTGACCAGTAACAGCAACCGTTTAATAATAACCATTTAACAGTTACACGTTTCGTCACTTACCTACTCCTCTGTGCTAGAATCGGTTATCTTACCCTACTACTAGTTTTATCTACTGTGCCATTGCTTGTTATTTGTAGGATGTCGCTTTTGAACGCTGTTGATTGTACTAATTTGACTAAGCGAATAATTGCATCGTCAAGATCGTTCACCGTGAGTGCATTTCGCTGTTTGTTCTTATATTTAAGACAATTGTAGAAACGAATGCATCTTGCCGTAACCCTAACTAGCTTATTGAAGGAGGAAAAAAGCGTAAAGAGATGGAATTCCTCTTCGATGGTGGCTGACTGCACGACTGCTGCCCTTTTAAGTTCTAATGTAGTGTCGACATCCGAGAAATGAGATCTAGCGATTGGCCAATGCTGCTCTACCTTGGACAGCCACTCGGGACCGTGCCACCACAAGCTATCCTCAAGAATCCGATCCGGACTTATCCCTCTAGAAATTAGATCAGCTGGATTGTCACCTGTATTTACATGACGCCAAGACGCTGCACTCGTTAAGTCTTGAATTTCTCCTATTCGGTTGACCACAAAGGTATTATATGAACGGGATCCAGAACCAATCCAGGAGAGAACTATTGTAGAGTCCGACCAAAGCACAATGCGTTTGACAGTGATGTTAATCACTTGTAGTACCTTGGTCACAAGCTGAGACAGCAAAACGGCTGCGCAAAGTTCGAATCGGGGAATGGACAAAGCCTTGAGAGGTGCTACGCGCGACTTAGAACATAAAAGAATCGAATGGTGATTGTTGCTTGAGCTCGTAGAACGAATGTATATGCACGCTCCGTAGGCAAGCTCACTAGCATCACAGAAGTCGTGGACTTCGATTGTTTGAGCCTGGTCGACTGAAATCACCCTTCTTGGAATGCTCAGATTGTTGAGCCTTTCCAATGATTGTCTATAGAAATGTGAATGTCAACAGAAACAGATTCATCCCAGCCAATGCCCTGCTGCCACATTTTCTGTATCAATAACTTCGCGTTGACGATGACTGGATTCAATAAACCTAAAGGATCAAAGATTTGTGCAATGTCAGACAGTATCGTGTGCTTAGTGATCCTCTTTGTATTGTCGCATCTTTTTATGGTGAATTGAAACTCATCATCGCGTGTGTGCCACTGCATGTCCAGCGTTTTTCGATTTGGATTTTTGTCTAGGTCGATGATTGAATTTTCATTTGTGGGGTCTATTCCAATTAAAACATGTTTGCTATTGGAAGCCCATTTACGGAGCTCGAACTTACCCTTTTGAAGTATGTCTACTACTTCATTACGTAATGCAATTAGTTCGTCTATGTTATCACCACCAGAGAGAAAATCGTCTACGTAAAAGTCCCGTAGTATTGCGAGTGATCCCTGCAGATGTGTTTTTTGATGCTCGTGTGCCAACTGGTGTAAGCATCTAGTGGCTAGAAATGACGCGGGTGCTATTCCGTACGTGACCGTGAATAGCTCGTATTCCGATACTGGGTCTGTTGGGTTGAATCGCCACAGAATTTTTTGAAAACGCCTGTCGTCGGGAGTTACCAATACCTGGCGGTACATTTTAGCGATGTCGCCTGAAATTTGTGTGTGCGGAACCTAGCCAGAATGGAGAACAGGTTCTGCTGAATACTTGGACCTACCATTCAAATATCATTCAGTGATTTGCCTGATGTTGTCTTCGCTGACGCGTTAAACGCAACCCGGAGTTTGGTAGACAAGCTATCTTCCTTTAGTACCGAATGATGTGGCAGGTAATATGATGTCTGGAGTCCATTGTCGTCTGGTGCAGCAACGGACATGTGACCTAAGTGAAAGTACTCCGTGATGAATTGCGTATATTGTTCTGATAATCGTGGCTGTTTGTGTAATTTACGTTCCAGACTGTGGAAGCGTTTAAGTGCAATGTCCTTAAAGTTCCCCAAACATAAAGATTCCTGCTTAAACGGTAGTTTGACGATAAAACGACCTGTTGGATCGCGAGAATGCGTAGCCACGAAATGCTTTTCGACTTGCTTTTCCTCCACCGAATAGCTCTCGACCTGCTGGACTTCGTCGATTTTCCAGAACCTAGCCAAATGTTCATCAAGACGCTCGTGAACAGATAAATTGCACGCTAGTTGTTTATTAACTGCTTTACTGGGCGTCCTTCCGGTTCTTTTGGAGCACCGGCTGTCCACTTTTTGGAGAAGAAATTTGACCAATACACAACAAGCGATAAAAGATGTCCGCTTCAAGAAGCATATCGACATCTCTCGATATGTTATATTTGGGGTCTGCTAATTTGATACCCGGTGGTATTTTGAAGGAACATGCATCAAATGATGTCAGTGGGAGGTTTCTTGTGATATGAGGCAAAAGGACACATTCAACAGTTTCTTGATATCTCGAAAACCTTGACCTAACCACCAGCCTAACGGCTTGATTTGCTGTACTTTGTTTTTTGTTAACGCCACTTATGGAGATTTGCAGTGACTTCCTAGCTAGTCCTAACTTATTCGCGCAATTCTCAGTAATCAAGTTCAATTGCGATCCTTGATCTAATAGAACGCGACATTCCTGTAATTTACCTTTTGAGTAATGAACATGTACTAGGGCAGTTGACAAAAGGACCTCGGATGTAGACGCTAAATATGCACAGATATTACTATCGTGTGCAATTCGTTCTTCCCTGATAGGATTCGCACTTGAAGCCTCCGATTGTTGCTGTGAATTTCTGGACTGCGTCGGTTGATCATCCCTTTTATTGAGATGCAATAGCGTATTGTGGCGACCCTTGCACATTTTACATCTGCCATACTTACATTTCCTGTTTGAGTGATTGTTACCGAAACAGTTACGACAAATTTTAAATGATCTAACACTTTCGAGTCGCTGTTCAGGAGGTAATTGTAGAAGTCTTGTGCACTTATACAAGGAAAGACCATTTGCGTAAAAAAGGCAATTCTGACTAGTATTAACTACATGCACAATAGGTTTTTTGTTTGACTTATTGGCTTGGAAAAAACTACCTTTCGAAGTTTGATCCTGCCTTTGCTTAATGCTAATTGATTCTAATATCTCTACCTTTCGTGTGAGAAATTCAAAAAGTTCATTAATCGTTGGCATATTATTTTTGGATAATTCACCTTCCCATTCTTGGGTCGTTTTTGTATCGACCTTCGAGATTAAGATGGGAATTAATAAATCGTCCCAAGAATCTGCTGGCCGTTTAAGACGTTTTAGTGAACGTATGTTTCGTTGAAAGAGATTGATTAGTTGTTTTAATCCTATAAAAGATTCTTTAGGACATTCGGGCGCAACAAGGAATGAACGAACGTGATCTTGTATGATCAGCCGTTCTTTATTATAGTTATCGCTTAGTAGCTTTATAGCGATTGCATAATTGTCGGAGCAAGTCTCTAAATCTTGAATTAAGTCTAGAGCTTCTCCTTGCAAACTTGACTTAAGGTAATGCAACTTTACAACGTTAGATAAAGATGTTTGAAAATCTACCAGCGACTTGAATGAGTCAGAAAACGCGAGCCATTGATTATATTCCCCTGAAAAGGGCTGAATGTTAATAGCAGGCATGCGAGCGTGCAAATTGTTGATTTCTGCGTTTTGAGCAGATGTATTGTTTGAGCTTATGTTGGAAACTGAAGGTGACGCCTTGGATTCATAATTAACTATAAGTTTTTCTGCCTTATTTAATAGTTCATAATAATCCTGTTCAAATTCTTCGCGATCATTGCCATTCATTTCCGCCCTATCTAATATTTCTATTTGCGATTGAATATCGTCAAANGCATACTCTTGCAAATTATTAATTTTGAATGTCTTCCACACATTACATGCATGATCGTATTCCGTTTGAGAAATGTTACAATCATAAATTGAACTATAAAAACATTCTCGAGGTGGTAATTTAATATCTTGTAATTTTTCCCAACAGTCTAGATATTCATACGGAAAAACTCCCTTACGCTGAACTAATTCAAATTCTTCATCATTTTGGTAATACTTCCTTGTGATAATTTTTTGTTTCTTTTCTAAATAAGATGATAATTTATCTAAGCTGCTAGCCATAAAACGAAAAGAATCTAAAAATCTAAAACTTACATTAGTTTTTTCTATATATTTTGTGAATGAAATATACTTCTCTTTATTAACCGGCAATAAAGAAATATTACCTTTTATTTCTACGCTTAAAGCTTTAATTATGAAATGACTGTCATATCCGGATAAATTGTGAAAAATTACAGGTATTGTATGACTATTCTTATAATTCAAGTTACAATTTGAATGCGCTGGACCTCTATAATTTCCTGTTAAATGACAGTGATCCTTCACTTTAACATTTTCACTACTAAATGGTTTACAACAAATATGACAATATGTAGCAGTAAGATGTTGATTTTCTTGTTCATATGATAATTTTTTAATTGGAATAATGTTTAAAAAAATATTTTTAAATTCGAAAGCTAAAGTTTCAAGTTCCTTAACGAACCATGTAATACAATCCTTCCCTGTGTATAACTTAAATTTAGAAAGAGAATCATCATAATAACACTTTAGATAATATGCAATACTGAAAGGCTCGTGTTTCTGATACTTTTGCATTTTACTTGTACATTTTAAGTCATTGTGTTTAACTAGTATACTTTCCAAATCAGCATAAATTACAAACGGTACAAATTCCTTATTTTTAAAATTTTTAAATTTTAAAAACTTTTCGTTATCTTTTGGCAAAGTGATTTTTGTCCTGTTTAAATTTTTACAATCAATTAAATGCGTTTCTAAAGTCTGCTTTGATGTAAAGTTGTTGAGACAACGGTTACATATCCATTTTCTAATTTTATTGTTTTTCATTTGTTTGTGTAACAGTCGCGAAAGGTCATTAATTAATGCAAAATGAAATGTTCTGTTTAATTCAACATTTGTTTCATTAAACTCAGTAGAGGAATCTGAAAAATTATTTTTATCATCAATATCGCAATTTAAATTATCACACGGAATCATTAATAAGTTAATATGAGGTGTAAAATCGGTTTTACTCAAACAAATGGGTACAATACTACTTTTATCAAGTGTGAAAACATTAATGGATAAATTGTTAATTTTTTCAAATTTATTTATATCCTTCAATTGAATTGGAAAATTAATTCCTTCATACTTAAGGATTCTACTAAAGTGTGGATATGATGTTGTTCTATTTGGATTTTTATTGAACGGTGAAGGATGTAGTGCAGCTACAACTGACCATAGAAAACAAAATTTATCGTTATTTTGAATATTGATAACTGATTTTGAATTTTTAATAAATGAAGGCATTTCTACATATGTTGAAATACCTACGTTAATTGGAGCATAATTATTAATATTTATTTTAAGTTGTATTATTTCGTAAAGGGCCCATCCTGACTCCCGTTCTTGAAATCCTTCTAGTTTTGTTAATATTTTGTTTTTAATGTTTTCATTGTACCAATCTTTTAAATTTGAATTGTGATCTATAACGCTATTTCTAGTTGTAAAGTGTTTAATTTCAGTCTCACCATTTTGAGGTTTTATAAAATTGCCATAAAAGATTGCATTTACCTTTAAAATAGACTGTCTTAAAGAATTTTTAACTTTTAAAGCGAAACTTTTGTAGGCTGCATCTAAAAATTTAATCGGTTCCTTAATTTTATAATTTACAATGCTACCAGTTCTAATTCTTCCTCTAAAACATGAATCTAGGTCTACCCATTGTATATTTCTATTTTTAGTTTTTTTTGATTTATTCACATTTGAATCAAGTTCATATTTAAATTTATTCTTATAAAACTTTAACATTGCCAAATTTGTTTCTAACTGAAGCTTATTTCTAATATTATCTTTCTGTTTTATAAGTTTTTTTACTAACCGAATATTTTTATTTAAAAGTTTAATGAATTTCGTATATTCATCCTTAGTTTTAATTAATGTACCAACTTTTTCTATTTTCTTAATAAAATTCTTAAGTATAATATTAGCTTCCATTACGAATTATAAAAAGTATCTATTATTTTATTCCTGAAGATCCAAATCCACAATTTGACCTATATGTATTATCTAATGATGAACATTCAACAATTGTTGGATATGATATTTTTTCACAAATTAACTGAGCTATTCTATCACCTATCTCTATTACAAATTCTTTATTAGAATAATTAAATAATAATTACACCTGTTCTCCTATGTCAAAACAACAAAAAATTATTAAGCCTTTTCAAAGGAAAAAAGCCCCGCTTCGTTACCTTTGCCGACGTATTTACTTCCCTTGTATGTAATAGTTAGCTGGGAATGCTTCATATATTTTATGCGTTTTTCTCTGAGGCACTTGTGCATTCGTTTCGGCAAGTAGATTGTATTGTTGTCGATTTCAACCACTTCACATTTACCGTGTTTTGTTTTACTACGATTATTTTGTCATAAATAATATTCCGAAACGATATTTGTTTATAAACAGATGTTCTTACTGACCTTGACCTTCGCATAACATTATTATTATTACTATTGAAATTTGCACTACTTCTGTACGAACAAGTTGCTGCTTGTTTATACGGCTGATGTAATCCGCTTGTTTGTTTATAGTATTGACATTTTTTAAGCTTCTGTTATTACACGGCACGTGCGGCGGCAGATATCGATCATACACATGAACAAGAAACATTGTCTTTATTAGTATGATACCTACAATGGGCTGTTTTTTTTTAAACTTTGGTACAATGTTACTGTAACCTAAATCTATAACATTAGCTTGAGGTAAATAGGATTTTACGAGTTGATATTTTTGATGACCTTTTACAAATATCTTATGATAACGATGTAAGTGTACACGGTGAACGGAAAACAAAATGAGCAGTACGATTTCCTGGCTATATTGAGAGCACGACTTTGATTGGTATTGTACAACAGAAATGCTCGTACAGTACTCGTCATACCAGGGTCGCGTACTTTGTCGACTTCNTTAAATATCCTTGTTGCATCTATTTTGTGTGTGTCACATAATTTTTGCAACAAGTCAAAGAATTCCGTAATATTTTGTTTATTAAAACCTTTAATTCGGTTAAGCGAGGTGGATTCAGGCTGACGTAGTGACAAGTTTTCATTTCTTCTCATGAAATTGTAGTACCATTTCTTGTCTGCTGTCCTCTTTTCTTTATTGAACTGATGAGGAATGCTATTCTTTTCGGCAAGGTCAAACGCTAACCTGCGGACATCTCTGATAGTCAATCCAAACAAAACCCCATGAATATTCCAGTATATGATCACACAATAATTTTTCGATTTCTTTGTCGAATGTAGGATTTCGGCCTAACACCTTGCGAGATCTCTTAGCAGTTTTATTTGTATTTCTAATATGTCGCAGAAGGGTTGCTTTTGAAATACTGTAATCTCGGCTACATTCACTTAAACTTTTTACACCACTCTTATATGCTGTTAAGGCCATTTCCATGTCTTCTGTACCCCACCTTCCATATTTTCCTCGTTTAGCCATCTGTGAGAGAAACGAAAAACACATTAAAAGAAAATTGCTTGCCCTAATTGAACCGGGTTTCCTTAATTGAACCATAGTGCAATTAAAGCTACTTATTTCGGTTCAATTTTAGCAACTTACTCCAAATTAAAAACATAACCTAATAATAGAGAATATATAAACAGCATAAAATCTCTATTGATATTGGGAGATGCCCTACACCTTATACTTGCTTCATGAGTTAGTCAGTATTTCCTACCTTTATTGAGGGTCGTGGAATCTTCTTAGGTAAACACACTAAATATTAGTTACAACCACGTGTCAAACTTTCTTTGGTCGTACAAAGGCACTGCACGTACTGTTTTGCAGGCTGCCATCGAACTAATACCGCCCGATGACGCTTTTTTCAATATTTACATGAACTAGCTGCAACCTGTCGGGCATATGCCAAAAATCGATGCGGTTCAATTTGGGAATCGGTTCAATATAGGTGACTTTACTCTATATTGATTTGAATACTTATCATCGTACTCAAGCAAAAAATGACTTTGAAAAGGATATATTTAAACTTAAAATAAATTCTGTGTACGGTAAAAGCATGGAAAATGTTGATAAACGTAGAGACGTGAAAATTGTATTACAATGGGAAAATCGTGGTAAGCGATTAGGTGCTAGAGCGCTTACAGCTAAACCAAATTTTCACATTGCAACTCATTTCACACAAGATATGGTTGCTATTCAGTTAAGTCGTGTTAAAACTTTTTACAACAAGCCTATATACCTTGGTTTTACCATATTAGAATTATCAAAATTATTAATGTATGATTTTCATTATGGTTTTATGAAACCAAAATTTAATCAGAACTTGATTTTAAATTATATGGATACAGACTCTTTTATATATACTATTCAAACAGAAGATTTTTATTCTGATATAAAGNCTGCGGACATCTCTAATAGTCAATCCAAACAAACCCCATGAAAATTCCAGTATATGATCATACAATTTTTCGATTTCTTTGTCGAATGTAGGATTTCGGCCTAACACCTTGCGAGATCCCTTAGCAGTTTTATTTGTATTTCTAATATGTCGCAGAAGGGTTGCTTTTGAAATACCGTAATCTCGGCTACATTCACTTAAACTTTTTACACCACTCTTATATGCTGTTAAGGCCATTTCCATGTCTTCTGTACCCCACCTTCCATATTTTCCTCGTTTAGCCATCTCTGAGAGAAAGGAAAAACACATTAAAAGAAAATTGCTTGCCCTAATTGAACCGGGTTTCCTTAATTGAACCATGGTGCAATTAAAGCTACTTATTTCGGTTCAATTTGAGCAACTTACTCCAAATTAAAAACATAACCTAATAATAGAGAATATATAAAGAGCATAAATTCTCTATTGATAGCGGGAGATGCCCTACACCTTATACTTGCTTCATGAGTTAATCAGTATTTCCTACCTTTATTGAGGGTCGTGGAATCTTCTTAGGTAAACACACTAAATATTAGTTACAACCACGTGTCAAACTTTCTTTGGTCGTACAAAGGCACTGCACGTACTGTTTTGCAGGCTGCCATCGAACTAATGCCGCCCGATGACGCTTTTTTCAATATTTACATGAACTAGCTGCAACCTGTCGGGCATATGCCAAAAATCGATGCGGTTCAATTTGGGAATCGGTTCAATATAGGTGACTTTACTCTATATTGATTTGAATACTTATCATCGTACTCAAGCAAAAAATGACTTCGAAAAGGATATATTTAAACTTAAAATAAATTCTGTGTACGGTAAAAGCATGGAAAATGTTGATAAACGTAGAGACGTGAAAATTGTATTACAATGGGAAAATCGTGGTAAGCGATTAGGTGCTAGAGCGCTTACAGCTAAACCAAATTTTCACATTGCAACTCATTTCACACAAGATATGGTTGCTATTCAGTTAAGTCGTGTTAAAACTTTTTACAACAAGCCTATATACCTTGGTTTTACCATATTAGAATTATCAAAATTATTAATGTATGATTTTCATTATGGTTTTATGAAACCAAAATTTAATCAGAACTTGATTTTAAATTATATGGATACAGACTCTTTTATATATACTATTCGAACAGAAGATTTTTATTCTGATATAAAGGGTTCTATTCCTAATTATTTCGATACTTCAGCATACAAACCTGATAATCCGTATAATTTTCCACTTTTGAATAAAAAGGTATCAGGTTTGTTCAAAGACGAAAGTAATGGGTTGATCATGAGAGAGTTTATTGGGTTAAGACCAAAAATGTATTCTATAGATGTAACAGATAATAAGGTTGTAAAGAAAGCGAAAGGGGTTAAGAAAATTGCTGTAGATAAATTAAGTATAACCAATTACAGAGATTGTTTGTATAAGCAGAAGATTTATTATAGTAATATGTTAATATTTAGATCTCAAATACATAATATATATACGCAAAATGTAAATAAAATATCCTTAAGTTGTTTAGATGATAAGAGACATATAAAGGAGGATGGGGTTTCAACCTATGCTTGGGGTAATTACAATATAAAATAAAACTGTTAAATATATTTTTCTTGTTTTTTTT
>NW_020438861.1:79261-84602 GCF_000699045.2 Agrilus planipennis | reverse complement strand
CTAAAATACTTTGATATATATTCATCTTTAACTAATGATTATAATATAAAATAAAACTGTTAAATATGTTTTTCTTCTTTTTATTTTTTAAAACAACTCTACATGAAATAAATACATATTTTAAACCAATTTTTACGTCACCACTAAGTGTTGAATATTCAGTTAGTCTATCGTGGAACATTCATTAAAGGGGTAACAAACCTATAAGCCAATTGTATAGTACTGTACAATTCGTAAAACTACACACATGAGGCGATTTAAAATGGTGTAAGCAAGACGTGTTCGATTTTTCAAATTTCGGAGAATAATTATTATCGCTTAAATCTATAATTTTTATGTTAGATTCATATTTCAACAAACGATCCAGATTATTTTTCTTTTCCTTGCCTTTGACAAAAATTACATCGACCTTTTGATAAATAGCAACCTTTTCCAACACAGAGTACACATCATCGAATGGAATTAATCCTGTAGAGTATTTTATTCCATGATGNTTTGCGTTATCTCGTATTAAATGCTTTGGAATACGAGTGTAAGATTGTGTTAAGTAAAAAGTATCAATATGTTTATGACGTCCCATGGAAAAATACGAACGTATATGATTCTGGTTTTCACATGCGACGTCGTCAAAAATAAACACCGAATCTCTTTTAGCTTCATCTATGGGCGATACTTCTTCATTTTCGGAGAACGCGAAAAATCCTATACCTTTTATACCAGAAAGTAACTTTTTGAGATATTCATATTTGGGCTTAAATAACGATTTTGAGTAGACATAAACATTTGCAAACTTTAATCCGTTCGGATGTTCAAGTAAGGTTATGAGCACATTAGTTTTTCCACAATTAGAAGGGCCTACGATTAGTCCTCGTATACTGTTGGGTAGCAACTTGCTGTGTCTGCAATATGATGTTGATATAATATTTTTACACACATCAATATTTTGAATAGGTAATTCCTCATGTTGTCGAATCAAACGCATACTGAGAACTGTTTAGCATATATGTAAAGCCTCTTTTTTAAGAATAATCAGTTGGTTACGAGTATCGTTAGCTGACTAAGCTCATATAAAATGATTAAAAAGCGAAGTAGGGTAATCAGTCGTTATTCATCTATTCGAGGTGAAGGATTAATTAATGATATAATTAATAAGTTACCCTTCGAACTACACTTACCCGGTTACCAATATTGCGGTCCTGGAACGAAATTGACTGAACGATTAGATAGAGATGATCCAGGTATAAATCCTCTGGATCGTGCATGCAAAGAACACGATATTGCTTATGGAAATTCTAAAAATATATCCTTAAGAAATCAGGCCGATCTTCAACTCGCTGAGGAAGCTTGGCGAAGAGTGAAATCAAAAGACGCTAAGCTTGCTGAACGTCTAAACGCTTGGTTAGTTACAAATACTATGAAAACAAAAGCAAAGCTAGGAATGGGAATAAAGACAAACCAAAGAAAAGGCAGGAAACGAACAAAAAAGAAGGATAAAAAAATAACTAGCAACCATACTACTTTAAGACATATTATATCAAAAGCTCGAGCTGCTGTTAAATCAAAAAGACCTACAAATCTAACGGATGCTATTGGAGTTGCCTTGACTGCTGCTAGAAAACAGGTTAAAGGGAGAGAAAATGACATTCAATTTCCGCCAAGACGTGTTATACCTATTCCAAAAACTGGAGGTGTTTTACCATTTCTTGTGCCACTCTTTGCCGGTTTGTCTGCCCTCGGAACAATAGCAGGAAGTGCTGCTCATATTGCTAAAACAGTTAACGAAGTTAAAGAAGCACGAAAGCAATTGTCAGAAAATGAACGACATAATAGAAAAATGGAAGCTATAGCCATTGGTAGAGGGTTATTTCTAAAACCGCATCGCAAAGGGCTGGGCCTTTTTTTAAAACCAAAAAACTAGTAAAAATGCTACCAGTGAGAGCTCTCAATGAAATCGATTTATTTAAGTTTACAAGATATATTCCGAACTATAGAGGAACTTTTATGTTAAACGAATTACCACAAAAGCCTCGTCAAAGAGAATGTGGGATCGTAAATTTGGATAAATCAAACAAACCGGGTACTCACTGGGTAGCGTATTATAAAAAAGGGGAGAAAATTGAATATTATGATAGTTATGGAAATCTTAAACCGCCTAAGGAAATCATTAAATATTTAGGAAAAAACATTAAATACAATTATGAGAGATATCAACCCGATAATTCTGTAATATGTGGCCATTTATGTTTAAAATTTCTGTATGAACGAACATATAAATAAAAAAAAGGATTTGGTTAGCTCTTAGTTTTATTTAAAACTTCATCATGTCCAGAACTCTTATGTTCACAGGAAATACGTCAGAATTGCAAGCTACGTATTTTCCACCTATAGAGTTAAACGAACCTTACGAATGTGGTTTCATCAGCTTATACACCTACAACTCCATACCTAACATTGACAACAGTAATAATTTGTTTCATGTGGGAGACGAAGTAATAGCATTACCTACTGGATCGTATGAAATTGACGATATAGGCGCATATATTGATACACAATTGAAGCAGACAAGAACTAAACCTCAAGTTATAATTTCTGCTAATACTAACACACTTCAAACAGAAGTTAAATCAACACATCCTATTTACTTTAACAAGGAAAGATCCATTGGAAGCTTATTTGGGTTCAGTAAACGTACAATACGTCCAAATAAACTAGCTTCGTCTGATTTGCCTGTTAACATTAACAAGGTAAATAATATTCGTGTAGAATGTAATATAATAACAGGATCATTTATGAACGGTAGACCTGTTCATACGATTCATGAATTTTCAACTGATGTCTTACCAGGCTGTAAAATAAATGAAGTCCCAAGCAACATTATTTATTTACCTGTAATAAACGCAAACATCATTCCTTCGATTGTTATTAAATTAGTTGATCAAGATGGAAATGAACTTGATTTTCGTAACGAAAAGATTACAATCAGACTAAATTTAAGACCTATCGCGAACAAAAATAGTATATAAGAGGCAACATTTGTGGCATAATTACATTACTTATTAGTGTACGGATGCTAAAGAAACAAGGTTTTCTCTCTCTTGACAATTATGATAATATATCAACATAACCGTTCAAATAAATATAACCAAGCAGTAATCAAGAAAAACAGTATTTCAACTCCCGACTTGGAACAAACAACAACCAAATTTAGTACACCAACTTCACCTGCTTCGTTAACAGAAGAGAATAAACAATTTCTGAAGTCACTAGGATTTACATTACGCAATGAGTGACCATTTACTGGAAATTTCCGAAAAACCACCTTACGATGAAACAATAACAAGATGGAGCAATCATTCATATTCGCCTTTTGTAGAAACATTCAATGTTGGTGATACAATGCGAATATGTATTCAGCATCAAGATTTAATTTTACTCCCAAGTGAAAGTTTTCGTTACATCGAAGGAACGTTAGTCGATGATGGTAATAATTTTAGTGACGGAATGGAACTGAATAACAATTGTGTAGCCTTTATGTTTGATGAAATCCGCTACGAGCTTAACGGCATAGAAATTGATCGTAATCGAAATGTAGGAATTACTACTTCTATGGAAAATTATGTCTCGTTGAATCACAATGAAAGCGATGCCTTTTATACTGCAGGATGGGGTTTGAAGGAGAACCAACTGGATAAAAACATAAAACTATCTGATAAACATTTTAATTTTTGTGTTTCCTAATGCCAGACATGAGTTAATTTTAACAAGAGCTAAATCAAACGATAACACAGTTTATCTGATTTCACCAACAATCAAGGTTTATAATATACACATTGATAAAATATTATGGAAAATACCTCATATTACTCTTAGCGACACCGCACGTCTTAAATTATACCAATTTATGAAAAGCTCTAGACCAATATCGACAGGCTTCCGCAGTTGGGATTTATACGAATATCCAAATCTACCAAACACCACCAACATTGTATGGTGGGTGAAAACCAGTACTCAAATGGAAAAACCAAGATTTATTCTTTTCGCATTACAAACTGACAAGTAAAACAAAAAAATGCGGATGTTAGTAACTTTGATAACTGTCAACTTAATAATTTAAAAGTGTATTTAAACTCTGAAGTATATCCATATGAAAATCTAAATGTTTCCTATGTAGAAAATCGGTATGCTTTATTATATCACATGTACTCGAAATTTCAAGAGAAATATTATGGCTGTAGCCCGTTACCTCTGTTAGATATAACAAAATTTAAACAAATAGCGCCAGTTGTGGTGGTCGATTGTACATATCAGAATGAAATCCTTAAAACTGGACCAGTTGATGTCAAGATTGAATTTCAAACTGCAACTGCTCTCCCCAATAATACATCATCATATTGTCTTTTGCTACACGATAGATTAATTGAATATTCACCGCTGACTGGCGATGTAAAAAAAATAGTTTAAGAAGTTCTCGTTCCAAAAGTATTTCATATGAGATACTACAACAACAACAATAGTCAGTTCCTATAATTTTTTTTGGTTTTATAAGACACCACTAGTAGTATAGCTATAGAGGTTCTGGAACACTTCGAGGGTCTACTTTGTATTATACCTATATGTAAATAAAAAATATTATAATCTAAATGAAAGCTAAAGTTTAATTTAATTTACTATAATCGCAAACACAAAGCAGATAAGATCTCAAATGCTGTATATAGGATATCGTCGTCGGCGGTGAATCGCAAATGTTTCCTAACGACATGGGATACTACATCAACAACAATAGTCAGTTCCTATAATTTTTTTGGTTTTATAAGACACCACTAGTAGTATAGCTATAGAGGTTCTGGAACACTTCGATGGTCTACTTTGTATTATACCTGTATGTAAATAAAAAATATTATAATCTAAATGAAAGCTAAAGTTTAATTTAATTTACTATAATCGCAAACACAAAGCAGATAAGATCTCAAATGCTGTATATAGGATATCGTCGTCGGCGGTGAATCGCAAATGTTTCCTAACGACATGGGATACTACATCAACAACAATAGTCAGTTCCTATAATTTTTTTTGTTTTATAAGACACCACTAGTAGTATAGCTATAGAGGTTCTGGAACACTTCGATGGTCTACTTTGTATTATACCTGTATGTAAATAAAAAATATTATAATCTAAATGAAAGCTAAAGTTTAATTTAATTTACTATAATCGCAAACACAAAGCAGATAAGATCTCAAATGCTGTATATAGGATATCGTCGTCGGCGGTGAATCGCAAATGTTTCCTAACGACATGGGATACTACATCAACAACAATAGTCAGTTCCTATAATTTTTTTTG
>NW_020438861.1:76881-77658 GCF_000699045.2 Agrilus planipennis | reverse complement strand
CCATCTCCTATTCTTACTTTAATTGGATTTTTCAAATTTTCATATTTATCAAAATATTTCACATTATTAATTATATGGTCTAAACAACCGCTATCAAAAATCCATTCAATGTTATTTCCATTACATATTTCTAACTCGCTCGTATTTACATTTAAAATATTATCGCTCTTATTTACCTCTAACTCGAATACTTCTTTTCCATCTTCATTACTACTACCGTAATTCACATTCAGATTACTTTGTTGATTCTGTTGTTGATTTCCATATTGGCGCCAGCTCTGGAAGTTTCCTCTTCCTCTCAAACCTCTGCCACGTTCTCTGTTGTAGTTTGAATATTGCTGTTGTGGAGAGCTGTAAGTGTCTCGTTGACTCCTACGTCTAGTAGAATTCGTACTCAAGCATTGGTTTTGAAAGTGTCCTGGTTTACCACACTTAAAGCATGTTTTGTTCTGTGTCTTTTTTTTCTACTTTAAATACACTTGAGCTTTTTGAGTTCTTTTTTTCACTTTCGTTATCTTTCATTTCATACATTTTTATTTTATTCTTGACGTAGTCGACAGTTTGGTCCTCTTGTTTCTATACATCAACTAGATCTCCAATATGACAGATACTGGAAGCGTTATCAAAATATAATTCAATTTTTCCTTTTCCGAAATCGTAGCTCCAGCGTTCTTCAATTGAATTATTAAATTTTCAAACTTTTCGAAAAATTCATTTGAATCTGTAAAATCATTTAATCTTAATTTTTCCAATTTGTTTCTTATGAGAATTTGCAGA
>NW_020438861.1:47054-75018 GCF_000699045.2 Agrilus planipennis | reverse complement strand
TTGTAAGACAAAAGTATTTAAATTTAAAATCGGGTCGTGAACAGGAAAATGAAACTATTAAACGGATACTAAGACCTGTTGTCGAACCGCTTTCTACAATAGCCGATAAAACACCGGATCAGAGAACGGATGTTAAAAAAGAAGAAAAACTCTCTGTAAAGGAACAACGACAATCAAACCAATTCCCTAATATCTCCACCTTCCCATCACACTCTGATAAGAAGAAAAAAAAAAGATATAGTCTCCGGTGAAAATGAAGAACAAAACCTTCGAGTATGCTGCTACTCCATCAAAGACAAACGAAGTCACATACATTAGTGATAATGGGGGGGACGAGGAGGTATTCAAAAATGTCGCGTCTGCATCAACGCCGGCATCGACTTCAACAACGTTAGATTGGGAAAATACACCAATTGAGGAAATTCGTAAAAGTTTTCAAGAAGTATTAAATAAAAAAGTGACCGAGGACTATTTAAGCCAATATCCTCCGCTGTCTGGAGGATATATAGAAGGATTCTTAAAGGATGTTCATAACGAATTCGATACCACATACGGCATTAGCATTAATTTGACGATTGAAAAGTGGATGATGGGAAAAACTATAATGACTTTCGATAAAGAAAGTAATATATGGACTCAAAATACGCCGTTTCGCGGAACGCCATGTTTATATGAACTGCTATTTAAACCGCAGCCCTCGGGCCACAAACTAGCTGATAAGAAAGCGTATAAACAGATTTTGGAAATGACGAGCGCCCATCATCGTGATTTCGATCCAACGAAACAAATAAGAGGTGGGAAATCGTATAAATATACGGAAATAATACGTCCGTTAATGCAGAAGGTCCCCTACCGCATGCCTAAATATTTAGGCACTGGAAGGAAAAGGATCGAATGATAACGAATATTCAGATATGACATATAACGAACGGCCTATCGAGTACGTTTATTTTGACGACGTTAACGAAATCGTTTACGTCTACTTTTGGCTTCACAAGGGGAAGGAAATTATTCACATACCAACGAAATCGTTTCAATAATTTCCGAATTGAGGGAGGCGGGGGTAATGGTGTAATTTTAGAATAAATAGCAGACATCTTGAGATTAGTTGCCATTATCACCATGAATATTAACAAATTCGGACAAACGAATCGCTACTATTTGATGCGCTGCGAAGAAGGAGAAAATATTAACAAACGATTTGAACATTTAAAGCAAACTATGAAGGACGAAATTCGACAGGCTTTTGAAAGAGCAAATGAAAATATTAAAGTACTTATTTTATATATGATAGATCAACAGAAAAAGGAGTTGACGGAATATTTAAAACATCTAACGATTAAAACAAAAGAAAAAAACTAGATAGATAAGCTACGCAAGATGAGCAAAAAGAACGCCAATGTTTAATTTACGATATGCATTAAAAAGAGAACATATTATACATCTATTGTTTTTTTATCTTAATCTATTAATTAATTATTCAATCGATGGTTGTGTTGAGTGTGATTGAAATCATGGACGAGATAAGTAGTGAATTGTGCAATATTAATAGAGTGCTAAAGAAATTAAAAAAAGAAAATTATTTATTAAATAACTTAACAGCTGAAGAAATACAAGTTTTACCAAGACAATACTTGTTGGATCATGTTAGTTATTTAGAGCGATACCGCGCATGGGATAAATTGCCGGAATATTTAAAGGAAGACGAAAAATTCAAACAGGAATATCCCTGCTTTGAACATTATAATAAAGACAAAGTGCAAATTGACGGTCCTGCTCCTCCGAAAAAATATTGCAGAGAATGCAGCTTGTGTATAAATACCAAAATGCTACAACATTAGTAGCATTATAATAATAAAAATAAAATGAGTCCAAATTTAAAAAAAAGTGTAGTTAACGAAATCCATCGACCGGCTAGAAAGAATTACAGACGTCGACGAGTAATTATTAAAGGGTTGTCGGACTTATATCAAAGCGATCTAATCGAATTAAGAGATTATGCTAAAGATAATAATAATTACAAATTTATTTTAATAGTTATTGATTGNGTACTGTGGCCGCGCATACCTGGCCGCCAAATCATGTTTAAATATTTCTGTACATATTTCTATTTTTATTATTCTTGTTTGTAAATATCTTTTCAACTTTTCTGTTCAAATTGTGTTGTATTGTTCTGTTATTCTCATTATGTAAATATCTGTCTTAATATTTCTATTTCAAATCTTTTGTGTATGTACCTATCTATTGTGTTCTCTGCAAATAACTTTATTACTTGGACTTTTCTATAATCCCTTTTAACATTTCAACTTCACGTACTAACTGCATGATGTCAATAACTATTGTCCCTTCTTAATTGCTTTTTAATGATAGGTTTCTTCAGCGGTTTAGGGTTAACATTCTATCTGTCTATTTCTTAGTATTTTGTATATTCACATTTCCAGATTTTATTCTCTTCTAATTGGTTCCCTACTTTCATCTAAATGCTTCTAGCTCCGCCCTAATAGTTTTCCTAACATTTTCATTTCCAAAACATTAACACTTCCTAATTCGGTTTTCTACAGTTCAATTCAATTAATCTGCTAAGTCTTCAACTAGTTTTATTCTCAGTTCTTTTCACTTCTAATTTTATTGTTCCAGTTTTGTAAATATATTGTTAAGTTGTTAGTCCCGTTTGATTTCATTTGTTTCATTGTGTTTTTCACCTTGCAATCCCTAAAGCATGAAGCGGATATTGAAAACTTTAGATTCTATTCCTAAAAATCTACAAACCGATCAGGGAAATGAGTGAAAAGGGCATCGATTGTTAAACGCGTAATTAGAACTATAAAAGCCAAACTATTTAAAATTCTACATTATCGCGACAGTTATCGTTGGATAGATGTAATTGATGATGTTACAAATGATTATAATAACACAATATATAGAACAAAAAAATGACACCTGCTACAGCTTTAAAAAAGCAAAATGAAGGGTATCTCCACAATTCAGCATATAATTAAAATGGTAGATGGTCTTCCAAAGTTTCATGTAGGCGTTATCGTGAGAATAAGTAAAGTCAAACATGTATTTTCCAAATCTTACGCTCCCAACTGGACAACGGAACAATTCAAGGTAATAAAAATTAAATACACTTATCCCTATACGTATTTATTGGAAGACTTGAGTGGTAATTCTGTTAGTGGCGGCTTCTATGCGGAAGAGTTACAAAAAACCTTGCATCCGGACATATATTTAATAGAAAAAGTATTAAGCGAAAACAGAAGAAACTTCTAGTTAAATGGTTAGGATTTCCCGAATCACAAAACGGCTAGATAAATACGACAGACGTTGTATAGATATAACCAATAATGGATTACATAGTAATGGTTTCGAAACTGAAGGCCCTCGCTTTGTCGCGAAAGAAATTGCTATCGCGTCTTTATAAGAACAAAAAGTAAAAACCTTTGTACTGAGACCGCCGTTTCCTCATCATCGTTATCCCCCCGATATAAAACCATAAACGAATGGGTAAAACGACATTATCATGGTGTTGGTTGGAATGATGGTTATTTGGATTACAATACTTTGCATAATGATGAAATCGAAAGGATTTTTGCAACTGCTGAAACCGTATACGTAATGGGAACGAAAAAGCGACTGTGGTTTCTAGAAGAATTTCCCGACTGCCGAAATGTAATCAATTTAGAAGAAATGAAAGATTTCCCNAAATTTATAAGGTGTAATTGTACAGGATGTCACAAAAAATGAGGCTAATTTATTAACCAAATCCTTTGGGCTAATATAGTTGATTTAACAGAATATCTTTCAATTTTTGATAAAAAAAAGAGTTAATGCTACAATAAAGAGAAGTTCTGTAATATATGCACACTATTTTTGAGTCCATCAAATTGTCATTTCGCACCACACGTAAATATCTCTTTACACTACTTTTATTGATATAATATATCATCAAAGTTGATATTATATTGTATCCTAAACACCAAAATTATAGCAAAAAACCTATCAATATATTTTTGAGTAGGTTACCTTGTAAACTTTGACCTGTGATATTATTTTTTGTAGGATTTGATATCGTCTCTATAAAGCTCAAAGAAAATATTACCAGTAATGGATTAACCCTCCTTTTGACACTATATTAATGTGCAGTTAAAACTGCAGTGTGACAAGCGAGCTTCTTAAAGGATATCTTCCCCTTTTGCTACTTCTGGAATATGGAATTGCTAACTCTTCGGCAAAGAGCTTCTTCATAATCAAATATTTTGGCTAGTTTCGCCCCCACAAAGATACAGTCGTTAACTGCAGAAAAAATTTATATAAAACGATCAATTTTTAGAAAGTCTTTTAACAATTATTACAATCATTACCAGTAGCTCAATATTTTAATCCTTTTTCAAATATTTTTTCAAAGATTCATGTGATGCATTATCCACAACTGGCAGCTGTCATTGTTTGATGCGAAAATTATCAATATTATTGCGCTGTTATTACTATTTATTAGAAGAAAGTTGTGACTTTGATTTATAGTTTTTTTTTGCGTCTGCAATTATCCAATTGGTCATCTTAATTTCTTTTAGAATCACCATTTCACCAGCTAAAGAAATTGTTTATATAGGTAATTATTATTGCAATTGTTAATAGATTATCAACATTTAATTGCTGTGTATTATTATTACCAGTAAACTGGGGTCGTAACTCAGCGGTCTCGTTTTTGTCCAATTCAACGATACCATCAATGTAGAGTGATCCCGATGTAGAATTTGTCCTATGTTTTGCCTTTTTAGCATTTTGATTAGATATCGAGCCTTTATCAAAGATTCGTGTTTTTGAACGTGGCGGTGTGAAAGCTTACACATTGAAAAATAAAATTCGAAAATAGTAAATACTTATTGCAGTAATATACAATTAGAACTTTTAGCTGTTACATGACTAGATATAGTTGGACCTACAATATTTAAACACATTAACTAAACGTTTTTTGTAATTTGTATTATTACATGTAAAATTCATATACATACAGGCAAATCTATGAAGTGGCAATGACACGTCGCTATCATCTTCATTATCGTTCCTGGAAATAATCCTCGCCTTAAATTTCTTAGCGTTGTGGCTATTGTGGAAACCACCCACTGATTTTGGAGTTAAGTGGGTCCGCCGGTTGGCCGTGTGATCCCTGTCCCTGGCGAATTTTGTGTCTGGCGGCCGCTAGGTTTGTATCAATCTCCCCCAGTTCAGAGAGGCTGTCGTCGCGGGCGGCGAAAGTCGTGGCTGTGGACGGACTGGAGTGGGCCGGTTCTGGTCGTGATTTAGGGGCAAAATTCCTTGGTAGATGTCCCCTGACGAGAACCAATTGTCCAGGACGGAAGGGAGGCGGTCGTGCCTGTAGGGGAGGGGACAGATATCGAGGATTTAATGTGCGACGCCCTACCATGTAATGGTAAATTCACACGCCAGCACCAGGCATACCTGTGCCCTGGGTGGCCTCGAGTGCCGGTGAGCCGCCAAAGCGACTCGGTTGGTTCGAGCTGGTGTATCAGCCGTCACCGGTGGCCTATCCATGGCCCGCTAGTACATTATTGTTTGAGGTCACGGTATTGGCCTCCACCAATAACCTCCTGGTGCAGCATGTGGACCGTCAACCACTGACCCCACGAGTACTTATTACTCGCTTACAGGGCTACAGCAAGCTGCCGCCGTCTCCTCTCAAATAACCGAACTGCTTTTTACTTTGCTGGTTGCCCAGCTTCGCTCGCAGTCTCTCCAGGGCCTTCCCTAGGACCGGTAACAGGCACACAAGTCTATACGATCCGGGGTTGGTGAGATCTCTATCGGGGGACCTAAGTAGAGTGATTACCCTCCCAAACTTCCACTGTGTAGGGAAGACAACGGTCTGCAAACATCGGTCGTAGAGGCACTGAACGGCGCAGGGGCCACTTTCCATAGCTGCTTCGCTATTTCAGGTAGTATCCCATTACTCCGGTGGTATTGTTGGCTGCACTCACAGGGATCTCAATCAGGATGGGATAGTGATCGCTAGAGAGCCAGGCTGGTTCTATTCTCCATACGTTTCCGCGCAGCCCCCTTGTGAGGGTGACTTCAATGTCGCTCTCCGTAGGTAGACGTTTCCGACCGTACGTTTAGAATCTCCAACTCGTGGGCCGGGATTACCTGTTCCATGCTCACCCCTCTTACAACCATCGCACTTCGACCCATCATGCCTTTGTTGTGCTTAAAATGCGACTCAGTGTTGACGTTAAGGTCGATAAGCAGCACTCGTCGTCTGCTACTCTCCACGACGCGCTCGATACTCCATATGCTGTCCTCAATGTCTCCAGCAAATTGACAATGTTGGGAACAGACATACAAGTCCCCAAACGGGCCGCGCAGGTCAGCAAAAGCCTCACACCTAGTCAGGTCCTGGCTTAGATCGACTAAGCTCGGAGCTGTCTATCACTAGAACCGCTTTGGGATCTTCTCCACCCTGTTTTTCCGCAATCACGTTCCCCGAGGACAACCCTCGAACGCCGACATCCACGGCATATGGCTCTTGTAGCAAGGCGACATTGATTCCGTTTTCGCGCACAAGCACACCGAGTTCGCACATGACCACATAGGATCTCCTGCACTTTAGCTGGGGAACTTTTACGGTCGTATCAGCCAACACGCGTATCTACTTGCTCTATCCTGCACTACCTATTTGAATATGGGGCAGGATTTTGCCTTGGTCAGGTGACCGTCTGGCCCTTTTCGTGCCCAGCAGTTTACACAGCTGACGGGTCTGTCGCAGTCCCTTCGTTGGTGACCACTTTCTTCAGCGCGAAGACTGTGCTTCTGCAGGTTGCTGTTTTGTGCCCGAACCCTAGGCACTTAAAACAGCGCAGTACGTCATCGGTGTCCTCGACCCTGCACGACTTCATGGTAAGATGCACCCTTCTCTCGCGTGGTGCGTGTTGTTTAACCTAAGTGTTATTCAGTACTCACTTGTCGGGCATGAACCACTTACACCCTTCCGGACTGCAGGAGCCTTCCTACTACCTCGTATTGTCACTCGGGAGGCAAACTCCTCGGGTGAAACCACTCTCTCCAGGTTTTTGACGTAGAGGTCCCTAAGGACCTCCTGGTCTGTTAGGGCCGGTGGGACATTTTTAATCAGGATCTTTGGCCTTATCTTTTGCGGGGTGACGGCCGCGAGTCCCTGCTTCTTGAGCTCATCGCTCTTTAGCAGTTCCTCTGCCTCTGCGGAGGTCTTCGTCTCAATGACGACGTCCTCCATCACCCTGCTTAGTGCGCACACCCGGTCCCCTTTGGCCCTTGACCTCATCAGCAGAGCTTCTTGTCGTGTGACCTCACGATCATCGCGACACCCTTCTGTTTCAAGGCAGTCTTATTACCAGGCTTCGCCGTCTTTTCAGTGCACTTTTGTACTGGGCGGCTAGGTTTGGGAGCTTTGGCCGGGGTCGATTAATCGGACGTTGGCTTCCCCCCTTTCACCTTGTCCGCAAACAACACGACGCCATCGCGATCTCCTTATCCACAAGGGCTTCCAAAAGGATGTCCTCGCACTCGGCGTGCCTGTCCAGAATAAACTCAGCCTCCACCTAAGAGATCTTGTTGCCTTCATTAAAGACAAAGTTGCGGGGACTATCCCCAATCCGCTTTATCCTCTCCAGCTTACTTGTCCTGAGGTCCTTGCGAGCTCCGCCCGTTTTCGAGGGTTCTGTGCTCTGAGGAACCTCAGACTTATTGGGCTAACCCTTGGGCCCCTCAGCGACCGATTATTCGATCTCGGGACCCTCTCAACCCTTGCGGCCAGGTTCTTGGTGGGTGTGGGCTCGTCGACCTTCGCCACCACCTTGGTCATTGCCCTTTGCCGCCCTTCGCCTTCCTAGGGGAGTGTGACCTTGTTGTCTTGAAGGCTTTGGCCCCCTCGGAACCCCCCCAACTTTGTCGCCACACTTGACCTTGGCCTTGGGTTTTCCGACTCGGATCCACGGGCTGTACTCCTGCTCAGAGTAATCAGTGTCGTGGACCTTTCTCACAACCCCATCAGCCTGACTTTGGTCTCTCGCCCTCAGCCGCCTGGTGCGGGGAGCACCATTCGACAGCCGTCCTGTCACCTCGCTCTCACCTGCGTACTTGACCAGGAGACCGCCGTTCACACAGCGTGTCTGTGGCTTTGCACCACCACTTTCCACGGTTTTTGAACCCGTGGGCTGCATCTCTACAGGTTCGGGCTTCTCAGCGTACGGCTCCTTTACAGCGTCGGACTCGTTATCGGATGAACGAGCCCTTTGCTGGCCGGTAGCGCCACCATGACACCCCACACCTGCGTAGGGATGCCTCTCTCTCGCTCGTTGATTCAAAGCAATTGCTTGATAACGACTTTGGGGGGGCTGCTCTGTAACCCCTATCGCTACCGGCTCTGCCCTATCCGAAGGGGCTGAAGCAGTAACCTTCGTTGTCTCATTTACCATAATCAATTGCATTGTTTTTGGTTGTTCTTAGGCCTTGCAAGCATTTTTAAGGTGTCGTCCGCTAACAAGGTCGTGCCCTCCCACCACGACAATATGATTTATTTACCTGAAATATATACATAGTGCCGCTGCTCCACCTTTCCGTACTACAGCGGTGGTATTTCGAAATACAAAAGATATATATGCGCCATTTTAATATGAGAATAAAAGTCGATATAACTACAATCTCTATTTTATCCCCTCCGTCTGCTCTTTTCATGGGAGAAGAAACACCTGAACTTTCGAAGGAAATATTATTATTTATATTACATAGTAAACAATTTATTGGTGAGCAGAGAGGAAGGAGGGCCTGCATGAATTATACTTACATTGAGTTAGGATGCCCTGTTTGGAATACACAAAACGATTTTTCCACATAATTGGAACTTCTTTATTGAAAATAAAGTTCAAATAAATTTATTGTACAAATGTCTTGCATGTGCGTATCGGAGCATTCGATGAAAATTAAAACACCGCATATGAAAATGTTTAACAGAGAGAAAATGTACCTACAATGAGAATTAGAGTTCGCTTCTGTACAGCCTGGGAATATATACATGTGGTCCAACATTCATTGTAAGAGTTGGGAAAAACCCAGAAGAACCCAACCAGATCACAATGAACTCTTATTCTTTTCGTTGCCTCGGCTCCAACACAATAGCAATGTTTCGCCCAATTAAATGAAACTGACGCAATAATTAAAAGAGAACAAGGGCATTTGATATACCGTGTTATTGCTTTGCATTTTAGCACCTAAGCACCGCCGTAGGTATACAAATGTATTTACAATGCAAGGAGACATGTAATGATATATACAAAATTATAGAAACATTTCGAACCGAAGTTCGCGTGAGAGTTTATATGTACTTTCACGTCTGGATAAGAGGATCTTTTACGGAAGGTGGGGTTGATCGTCAAACCAGGGTGATATTCCCACAAAGCTGAATTTGTGCACTTAGGTTTTATTTACACTTACGTTGAATTACTTAATAGTAAATCTTATTCCACACAAAACCAACGGGTAGCGTTTCTCACTAAGCGACGGGATCACTAACGCTCACAAAGAGGGGTTAATTCCAACGTCACGAGAAACCGAGTTTCACAATGATAAAGAATAACAACAAATAACTTTTTAATTAATACTTTATTGTATTCGGCCAAAACAGAACTGACTTAACTAGGTTTGGGGCGGTACTTGTATAGGTCACCTAAATACTTACTAACTTAAGAATTTTGCATATACAATGAAAAATTATGTGCAAAATTTAAAAGGAATAACTAAATCTAACATAAGAAGATACAATACATTATAGTTATATGCTAAAGGTAACTCATTTTGATTAAATATAACATTTTGTCAGTCTTCAATATCAATATATATATATATAGTATAAGCGTTTTATCAAAATCTTTCTTCAGTCTATTTTGTTTTATATAATACGAAGTTTGTGGTCCATTCGCATGTGAATTTCGTATTTGCGATCTGATTCTTCTTCCAGTATGGTGGCCATTGGAGTAGTTACTGCTAGAGCGGTTGCAGCGTATGACGGAGGTTCAATTGTTGAAGTCCCGGTAGGAACGTCTTCTACTTGTCAGTGTCCTTGGCCTATTTGTATTGTTGATGTTTATACAAAGGTTCGGACATCCCCATGAGAAAGGGTTGAAGTTGAACGGTAATTGGCATTTGTTACATAAGCAACAGGTGGTGATGGTAATAATACTTAAAAGTCTAATGGCAGACCAAAACCATCCTTTGGGCGTGATTGAGAAGAGTGGTTTAAGCTTTTCTTTTAAGATATCTTCTCTGAGATTCTCCAGCCGGTGTTTATTCAAGACCAAATTTTCTTGATTCAGGTTGTGCATCTTCAATGGATTTATCGATATCTTTTCTGCTTCTTGTTGTTCTTCTATGCAGCAGTTGTACGGGATGGGAATACCAATCATAGTGGAATTGGTTGTATTACTGGGATTCCTTGGAGGTTCTATTTTGAATCCATTCGAAGTGTATCCAGAACATGGGGCCTCTAGGCGTAAGATACCAGTAGTCGGGAGTGCAGCTTGCTGTATAGTTTTCCGTTGACATTTGTATGTGAACGATGCAGGTGCGGAGAGTAAGAATAGCCATCTATGACCATCCAAGGGTTGAAGATGATCGTCCTCTAAAGGAGTTACTAGGACGTCAGATTTGCTTGACCATTTCCCTCTTATAATCAAATTAGTGTCACACGTGGAATGTCTGTCTAGCGTTTGATATTTTAAAGTTATACCAAAATAATTGTTATTAATGGTCATTAAGCCTTGAAGAGACGTTAATGCGATAACAAGTGACTGTGAAACGTCAAGAGCTAAATATGAGAAGTCAGGTAGCAAGACGTTGTAGTGGTCTTGAACTTTACTTTTAAATTGTATTGAAAATAGTCTGAGGAGGTTAAAGGCAGTTTTGTCGACAAGTGGAAATTTGAATAATACGAGTAACTTTTTTTCTTTTATATAGAAACCTGTTTTTATTAATTTTTTGGTATTTGAGAATTTCTTTAAGCTCGAAAGAGAAAGGAAAGGTAATGCCAGCTTTTGCATTTGCCTGCTTTAAAATCTGTGTTATATTAATGTCTTTAAGGATTTCGAGGGGTAGAATATTTTCTTTGCTATAAAGCATATAAGAGAGTATCTAAATGATATAAAAACGGAGTTCATTTATGGCTTCAGTTAAAACTAGAGCAGTATTAAATAATTTCATTTTGATCTCGCCCTTCTTTGAGTTAATATTATTGGTATTGATGTGGTTAGCTATCATTTGTAATTGTTCATCGATTTGTTTTTGATTTGATGCAAGATGTTCGACGGTTTGATTAAAATCTCGAATCGTGAAGGAGAGAATGGTATTGGATTCTTGTATTATGTCGAGCGTTTTTCTATTGGAATCTTGTAGTCTCTGGATTGCTGAGTTAATTTCTTCTTCATCGTTGGAGTCCGTGGTCCCGAAGAGGTAATGTAGTCCTTCTCCTACAAAGTTTATCCATCTTCGTTTGTTTCGTATTTTGGCATCATCGGAAAATTAAGTCTCTAAGTTGATGAGAAGTTTTTATACTTCTTTTACTTGTTGAGTTAGTAGAGTGCTGTGTAGGAAATTTGTATCTTGATATTCTTTGGCGAGCAGATGTTCTATGTTATAAATTTTCTTTGAATAAGCAGATAGTGTTGCTTTTGTTTTCCATAGGGGAGATATATCTTTTATATGTATTACAGAATAAGAATTCACAAGGTTGTATAGATTTCCAAGCTTCTGGGTGTAAAGTCCGGTGTTATTAGGAATTTGTGTATACTCGAATTCATTGCTAACTACTTGTAGAGGGAGTAGCGGAATCGTTAGGGCAAACAGCCTGTAACGAATTTAGTTTTATTAATTTTTCATAATTTACTACTACTGTTGAATTGTTGTTTTTATTAAATATTTCGTAGTTGCTTGCGTTAATGACTTTGGTTATTGGATATGGGCCTTCTATAACTGTTTTTTCTACCAGCAGTTTTTTTTAAGTAAACTAGATCATTGACCTGGTATTGTTGGGGGTCTTTTGTATGTTTATCATACCTTTCTTTTTGCTTTTGTTTACTTAAATTCTGGTTATTTACCGCTTCCGATCGAATTTGCTCTATTCTTGTCAATCTTTCATTTGGTATAGACGTTTCTTAGGAAAACTCGGAGAAAACATTCGGAGGTTATGATCCATAAAGGAGTTCATAGAGAGAATATTTAGTCGTTTGATTGGTTCACGTGTTATAAGCGTGTACTGCTACTTTAATGAGATTATCGAAAGATATTTTCCGTTTGTACTGTTCGAATAACGTCATACCTGTTTCTTTAATCGTTGCGATAACCCTTTCTATTGCACCATTGCTTTTTGGGTGGTAGATTGCGGAACGGGTCCATTTCACATTTAATTGTTTGGCTGAGTTTTGGACTTTGTTATTTATGAATTATTTTCCATTATCTGAATGGATACGGGCTGGGAATGAAAACGCTGAAGCATATTGAAATAGGCTATTTGAAACAAATTTACCAGTAATTTCATTAGTGGGTATAAATGCCTGTAGAAATTTGATATGTTGATCTTGAAAAATTAATAAGTTTCGTTTATTTGAGCCGGCCTTAATTAATTAACAAGAGATTACTTTTTCAATTAGTGATTTCATTTTTGGGAATGAATATTTGGTTTGAAGTTTAATGTGGGTTTCATTAACGCCCTTATGACCATTAGCAGCGTTAGAGTGGTAATCGAGTATTAATTGAAAGATTAGTGGTGTGAAATGCACAGGAAAGGTTAATTTGGAAGAAATGTAAAATGTTTTCTCTAATTGCCGTAAATTTAAAAATGTGAGTGTCTGGTATTTTTAGTTACAAAATGAATAACGTTTTGCGGGAAAAATTGTAGTAATGAAGTGATTACTTCTTCATTTGTTAGTTTCGCCGAGTCATAAAAACAATGTGTAATTTTATGTTCATTTTATGAGGTGCATAAATTAAAATCGGTTTCTATTTCTTTAATGTTGGTATCAATTAATATAGTATTTATAAATTTTTGGTTATCGTTAATGGGGTAAATAATAATTTCAGCGTTGGATTTTATTTCATCTTTCTCTTTTATAAGGTCATTACTTTCCTTTGGTTGCGAAGCGGTTTCCAATTCTTCAATTTTTTCCTGGATTTTTTGTTCTTTACGTGGAGTTAAGATTTCTTCATTAACATTATCTAGGTCTAGTTCTCTTACTATTTCTTCGTAAGACTGGGGTGTCGATTCCTTACTGGAGTTGAGAGCGTAGCATCTTGATAGAGCGTCGGCATTGGTATTTAATTTCCCGAATGGCGCCCAATGCATATTTACTAGCGTCTGTAGCCAGGAAAAAGGGTTGAGAATAATCCGGATNAATGGTTTTAAATAGAATTTATAAATTTTGCATTGGTTCCCATTGAAAATCAATGGAAGTTTTTCCTATGTAAATATTAATGGAATATTGTATTGTAAATGGAAACAATTATTTTTCCATTTATGCCAAAAGGTTTTGAATGGAATTTACAAATTTTCCATTGATTCCCATTGAAGTTCAATGGAAATTTTTTCAACCGGGTTTGGCTGGGTGTTCGGTCTGTGGCGGCGGCGTAGGCTGAACAGGACCTTCGAGAGATGAAGGTTCCATGTCTCCGGTTGGCGGTTGTTGAGGCTGATGCGCAAGCCCTTCTTTATTTCTTGGTTGCGGCGTTCGATCGGATTAGCGCGAGGGTGGTAGATGGCGGTAGGCCAGTGTAGTGTCAAGGGCTTGCTTTCGAGGGTTAGGAACTCCGTTTGGAGTTCCGTCTCCGGTTGATGGAGGCTAGGCCCCTCATTGGGCGCCAGAAATTGTTACCGGTGGACAGGGTTGAGGTGGCCCCGCTGTTGGAAATGTCGGAGGGGCGGACCTGTGACAATCTATGATAAACAAGGAACCAAATACAAAAAACAATTCGTTAGTCTTTATTTACGTGGAGGTTTATATATACATGGAGTACACGTCTTCAACTAATCTAAGCTTACACCTAACCTTACTAAGCCTTATAGCTAAATAACTGTTAACTGTAATTTGGGGTGAATGGAATCAATTTTTCGTACTTTTGTGGTTGAATTAGATGTGTTGAATTTGGTGGGAGGAATACCACTTTTATGTCATACATTTGACAAAGTCTCACACATTCTGTGGATAAATGGCACGAAAGGTTGTCTCCAATTAAAACTTTGGTTCCAGTTTTTTTTTTTGGGAATGTAATTGCCACCGTTTTTAGCCAATCTCCAAAACAGATCGCATCGAACCAACCTGATTTACTTCGATTATATCTCGCTTTTTCTGGTCCATTCTCAACCCATGTAGCTGGTTTCGAAGAATTCATGACTCGTTCCGGATACTTACAGCCACGTTTTGTAATAACTTTTTTCCTGCCTGGATCGTCACTTAAATTTGTTTCATCGTAGTTGATGATATTTTCGGCACAGTATGGTTCGAGATACCTCAGCTCGTGATCGTTTTATGTTTTGGCACATGCGTTCTGCCAATTTTTTCTTATGCCTTTTCAAAAAACCGGTATCAAATTCATTACCTGGCGTGTTGTTTTTGAATCGTTTTATAGTCTTGACGCGGTTATCTCAATAACTTTTAACAAACAGTCGAAGAGTTATTCGATCCGTAGGGTACCCCCAATTGTGTTCTCTTCTTCTGAAGACACCTTGTGGCAACGTATCTGGGTTTTTATAATGTTTTCTTAAAACCGAATTTGGAATACCGGCACGGCGAGCTGCTTCTGGTATAAATAAACCGGCACGAATTGTATCAATTGCTTTTTTGATATTTTCTTCAGAGTGTTTATTGTATCGTTTCCCACGAGGATCTCGCTTGTAGTTACGCGGCATCGTGCTAAAGATGGTTTAGAAAGCATAAAATGTCAAAAGAATTGAATATTTTAGTGATTCTATTCCCCCCACATTTTTTCACATACTTACCACGCAATAAGAAAAAATGATGATACGCGACGATATTCAGTGGGCGGAGCAATCATAACGTTGAGAAAAGCGACTCTGGTGATGTATACTAGTCTCTTATCACACTTCAGGTCCATGCAGTCTGTTTGAGTGATTAGGAGCCGAGATATGCACGTGTATACTTTTTTGTTTCTATTCACCTCCACTGATTCTATTCCCCCCAAATTACGGTACTACACTAAATGTCATGGTAAAGTCCAGGCACTAGGAATCACAAAGGATTGTTCGACACATTGTTTCACTATTCCACTGGCGAAGTGACGGTCGTCGGGGAGCGGTTAACCTCGTTGGCACAAGACGGGAGGGGGAGTTCCGTGGTCGGCCGCGGCTCCCAGTCGATGAGAGGAAGACCACCAAGGAGGGTGGAGTAGGTGTATTCTAGTCAGGTCTAACAGGCCCCTCAGCTCGTTCTGCGCGGTGGATTCCGAGTTGGGGGAAGCTCTCGTGGGACGTCGGGCGTCNAAAAACAGACACTTCGAGAGACCGGAAGGTACCTACGAGGGTCGAAGTTTCATGTCACAAGTACTCTCGTCTTTTCATTGCTCCAAAACGTAGTTTGAAGTTTTTAAAATACCGGCTTAAAATAAGAAAAACGTTTCTCAACTACTACTACAAGTATGCATTATAACAAATTTAATGTGGTAATTATATTGCTGAACATTCACACCTCCGATGATCTTGAAAATACAATATGTTGTAGCGGTGATTACCTAGATTAATTTTATGTATACATGTTAGGCGTGGAAAGCATAAGTAAGCGTAGTTTATTGATGTTGAAAATTATAACAAATACATCGATTTGCTTTTTCACGTGTTTCCACTAGAAATAGATTATTCCTTAAACGAATAAAAACATAATCAAGGTACAAAAAGCTTTATTATTGTGTTCGTACCTACAATGCTCTTAATTAATTATATTAATTTTTAAAGTTAAAGAACTATGTGAAATAATGTTTTTCGCGCCCAACATATAGGGTGTCCCAGTTTTAATAATTAATATTTATACCACAGATTCCTACGGACATATGGAACATAAAATGTTATCACATTTGACTTTTTAAACAAAATAAAAAATTATAAAATTATAACAGTTTTGATGCCGGCCCTGCACAATCGCAAATTAATTATGATTGCCAGCTGATCGTAGAAAAATTCACCTTCACTAGGTCGGAATCAGCTGCTTTTTGGGGTAATGTTATTGTTTATGTTTGGTATTAAGTTACGGATCAGCCGAAGAAAATGCACTCGCGTTAAGGTCCATTAGATGACTGAACATGTTAGAAAAACTACGTATCCATCACAATCGAAAATCCCATGATAGTAAACTGAAGTGGCCTAATGTGGCCCATGACGTCCAGTATCATGCTATTTTAAATAGAAAAGAAATTACAACGACTACGGAATAGTTAGGAGCGGTGCACAAACAACCCTGGCCACCCAGCGTTTGGTAAACGTATTGAAACATAACGCACCAGTGTACGAAAACAAATGTATGTGTTGTGGTTGTAAAAATTGAGACAAGATGCAGACCTACTTTGACCAAACACATGTGTTAAACTGCTCATTCTGGCGTTAGTTTTGCCTGGCAGGGCTCATTAACCCCAAGTGCAATAATACAAGGGTGTGTCCAGAAGGACCAATTTTGGTTATTTTGTTTTCATTGAATGTAAAAAGCTAAATATTGATATAACCTCGTATAATTACACTGCTGGAAGTGACTGGAATAAATACACATAATGTCGTAGGTTGTTCAGTTTGCTTTGGATTGTTGTGGAATTTACTTGCTTGTTAGTGTTAATTTATTTATTTAGTGGTCATTTCATAAAAGACTATTACAATAAGGACAATTAGTAGTGTAATAGTGCATTCTAGTAGGGTTCTTATTCAACCGTCAGTTGGTGGTGAGTTACATTACCAATGCCTATCGTATAATTCGNTTTAAAATTGTGACCTCATCATTAGACACCGATTTTACTAATTTTTGTTATTATAAAATAGTCCTTGAAATTATTTAAATTAAAATAATAGCTATTAAACTGTAACTCTGTTTTAGTGACCAGAGTTTTAGACCAGAGGAGAGTTTCGTTTGTACAGCGAAGACTCCGTTAATAGCACCCTCAAGAGTATTTATGGCGTTGCAACTGGTACTCCTACCCTTGGCTGTCAGAGTGGTACTTGGAGAAGATAGACGGTGGCGTGGGGGATGCAGCGTCGGTACTGCGAAAGTGCGAACCAATGCATTTTAAAATTGTGACCTCATCATTAGACACCGATTTTACTAATTTTTGTTATTATAAAATAGTCCTTGAAATTATTTAAATTAAAATAATAGCTATTAAACTGTAACTCTGTTTTAGTGACCAGAGTTTTAGACCAGAGGAGAGTTTCGTTTGTACAGCGAAGACTTCGTTAATAGCACCCTCAAGAGTATTTATGGCGTTGCAACTGGTACTCCTACCCTTGGCTGTCAGAGTGGTACTTGGAGAAGATAGACGGTGGCGTGGGGGATGCAGCGTCGGTACTGCGAAAGTGCGAACCAATGCATTTTAAAATTGTGACATCATTAGACACCGATTTTACTAATTTTTGTTATTATAAAATAGTCCTTGAAATTATTTAAATTAAAATAATAGCTTTTAATGTAACTCTGTTTTAGTGTTAGGAACATAAAACATACTTTGGTTTTCTGATAAGCGTTTAATCACTTACGATAAGGGTTTATTAGGTGTTTTTAGCATCCGAACAAGTCTACCTAAATAACTTTCAATGAAAAAGCAACTTATATCGTTTAAATTTACTCTCAAATTTTCATCATCATGAGTAATGTGCAAAATATTGTAGATGTTTTAAATTAATGAGTTTACACCGTGTTACTTATCAAAATTACTTACAAAAGACAAAAGTCAATCTTTAGCACAGTTTATGTTGAGATCAGAAATATTTAACACTAAAACACCCATACATTACGTAAATAATCTAAATTCGGTAGCTTTCCGATAATTCAGCTTTCAGACTATTAAACTTCTTCGGAATAAATTCGGCGACATGCTCTAAATACCGCGATATTTCTGTTCTATCCGGTAAATGAAGTTTAGTTGCTGAATCAAGAAACCAAAACTTTAATAGTTTTCTTATGACTCCAAGTAAACATAAATGCATTGCATCTAGGACAACAGAAGACACACAATTAAAATTCATGATTTGTAGAAGAGTGGTGACTCCATTATGGTGTTTTAGTTGTTCTTGTGATATAAAATTATCATTAGAGGAGCGTCAGTTTCTTTAAACAGGTTTTTTCCCTGGTAATACTGCCCTTGTTAAGTACATCTTTCGCAACCGTATTTGCCATTATAACCTTTGACACATTTAATGTATGCTCCCGTTGGAACATCACATGTAAAACACATAATTTTTGCTGAGTAGGTGTTAGTATTATGCTCATATCCTGATTGTATCATGGTATTAACTTCTTTTATAAATGGAGAGAAAAAGTCGTTTAAGTCGGGTTTACCGTTTCCGCAGAAGACAGCAATGGGAAATGGATATATGTTAAAATTAAGTATAAACACTTTTCCTAATATTGACCAAAACTATCTATTCGAACTTTAACTCAGTGGCGCATCATCAATGTTAAATATTGTCACTCAGTGAAGTTTTAAGGAAACTCAAAAAACCATTTGAGACTTTAAAACATATTTCAAAGTTAACTAAATATTTCTATATATATATACTTATAACGTTGCTATTCTTTTCAAATTCATAAAACAGTTATCGAGTTTATTTACTTGTAAAGTAAGCGTATTTGGCATTCCGCAGCAACGAAGCAGTAAGCGAAAATAATCTATGTACAAGCAGAAGCCAGCTCCATAGTTCTGGTCATTGTGAAGGTAATGGAACTTCGCGAAGTCATCAAAAAGGACTTCGTCAGTTTTTTCGTTAAATCAGCTAAACCAAAGAAACTTCTAGAACCAGTGAATGTTGAACTATGTACAAATAATCAGTGGTTCATCAAAACAGTTTAGCGCGTGAACGGGGATCGACAGTCTGGTCGCAATCAGTTGACTCTGGAACGCGAAGGGAAAAGGTCTACCCTTAAAAGAGTAACTAGTGGAGAATTGTTGGTGACACTACCTCGTGGACGATGATTGCAACGGTTCTATCAATGTAAGTAAACTTCTTAACTTTTTCGGTGTATTGATCTACGTTGAGAGAAGCATCCTTTTTATGAACGTTTCTGTTCAATTCTCTACATTAATTTTTATAATAAAGTTGTTATTGTTTTTCAATCTTGCCTTTCTTATCATCTTAATACCTAACCCCCCAGTTACGCCAAAATAATCAGACAATTAAAAAAAACCCAAAGCAACAAATTAACGATGTGACATGTATAGTGGAGGTTCCGTTTGTAAATTGAGCGTGACAATATCAAATGCAACTCGCATTTAAGTTTTGACGTAATCATTGGAAGTAAAATAGAATTCCTGCATCACCAGGCAGCTTTAAAAATTGCTTTAAACCTTTAAGTGATTCAGTTGATTATGATTAACTGAAAAATTCTTTGCTCACGAACATAAAAATTGTTGGAAGTTTTCATTAGAATTTGTGTTTATTAATAGCTCATTTTCTACGAAATCTTCAGGTTAAGAAAATGACTCAACCCTGGTCTGATGAATCCTCCATGGTTATAAAACATTCCGAGACATCGTCGTAATATGTGTTTTCAGCTTCAGTGTTTACAACTTCGCTAACAACATTATTTATTATAACTTCTTTAATTGTACGCTTTTTGTTTGTAAGGGGCCAGATTTCTTCAAATGACCTTTTTACGCTTCTGTACTTGGCACTATAATTTTTTTTCCGCCATGGTTTAACCTAAGACGGATAGCTATTAAGAGAAAAATTAAAATAACTTAGCTAATCGTCGAAAGTGGCTCTGCGGAATTTGGTTAGGTGGAGAGCGCGACACGTTGAGCGAGATCACGGTATTTTTGCCACAGACGGCGCGTTTTGTTTTTCGCCTTGACTAGGGCAAAAATATCTGCGAGAAGAGGATTTTCTAGGGAGAAGTAGGGACGGAAGGTCGTGGAGAACTCGATGGCGCTGGTAATCTCGTTTGGATGGAGATTGACAGCTTCGTCGAAGTTCGCTTTTGTGTAAATTGGAGTGCACTTAAATAAGGATGTTTCTAGTGTGCATGGGAAGGCGCCTTCAACCGTGAGGTTAAAGTCTAGAATTTTGGCAAGAAGGGAGATGCCTTTCCTGTTGGTTTGTCGGCATCCTCAAGAGTCGTATTTGGCATTGAGATCGCGGTCAGTCCGTTTATCTCTAATACGTTGAACTTTCCAGGTAATTACTCGAAGATTATTTGGGTGGGCTGTTTTATCCACTGGACTGTGTTTGGAGAGCGACGACAATGCGGCGATCATCGTTTGCACAATGACATGGAGTTTTTGTTTGACGGTGAGACGGTTCGAGGTGGGGGGCCTGATCTCACTGCCCTGGTGTGAAATATTGAGGGGTAACTAGGAGACAGGGACTAACTGAGCGCTTTTTGGAAAGGCTGTAGTGGGAGGAGGAGTGGTGGTTTTCTTAATTGCTGCTGTTTTTTGTAGAACCTTGGGGCAGCCGCGCTTAGTGGCGCAGTGGTTGCAATTTGCGCAGGAGGGGGTGACGGCCTTTTTACCCTTACATCTGGTGGTATCGTGGTTACGACCGCAGATGTAGCAGACCCATGCAGTAGTTGGTCGTGGAAGAACTTCAGCCAATGCCGGCATTGTGGGACGTCTTTAGTGGCTCTTTTTGGCTCAAGTCTAACGTTGAGCTGACAGAGCTTGGTAAGTTCGATGATTAACTTTGACTTTGCGGAAGACCTGTCCAAACGGGCAGACAATATTGACCAGATTTTGTTACCTTTCGATAGAGAAGACTCTATGGGTCAGTTCGAGCTGAATTACGTCCATGAAGGGCGGCATGAAGATCCCTGTCTTGACGAAGTCGACAATTCAACCTTGGATTCGTCTAGGAATCGATGGCGGTGACGGATGGTGGTTCTGGATCTGTGGCTTGAGTCTGGGAGGGAACGGCGGCTGATAAAGTGCTAGACTCTGTATCCTCGGACATGGGGATTGGGGCTGATTCTGTAGATGTATGAAGTTGTTGAGAATAAGAAGTTTGAATTGAAGCTTGCTCGCTAAGTCATAGTATCTGCAAGGGAAATTCCCTCTAAGAGTGCGAGGCTCTTAGGGGTAATTATTCCTAGAATAGTAAACGTACGATAGTGTACGTACTATTGCGAAAATCGTGTTGGTTCATGAAAAAGAAAAAAAGTTTTGTTAAGTTACTTCAGGTTGGGTTGGGTGTGGTGTGTTGGGTAAGTTCAGAGGTACATTGTGTACTTCGTCCCAAAGAATTGCTAGTTAATTAATCACAGGAAAAAATTGGTTTCTTTATTTAATAATCGGCTGGGCTGCTGCTCTACCTGAAAGGAAAATTTTTAACCTGGCGGGTAAAAGCTACATCGTAACTTCTACGACGTCGAGGTTCGTCGCTGCTGGAGTGGTCCGTTTATATCGAAAGTCGAGTCGAGAGTAAATTTCTGTAGCCTTTACACCGATATTTATATGAGAGTGCGAGGAAGCAGGGTGTAGAGTCCGATGAATACGGCATCGTGGTTGGTTGTTGTTAGTTGGCACTGGTGACGCGTTCTTGAGACAATACTATTTATTGATTGAAAATATTTACAGCAGTGCCGCTGCTCCACCCGAAGGTACTACAGCGGCGTTCTTCACCAATATAATATATACATTTTACTATATTTACATATAAAAAGACAAAAAATTAAGCTAATTAACTCCTTATAAAAGTGTCCCTACTTTATCTCCTCCATCTGCTTTCGCGCAAAAGACAGAAACCTTCGTAAGAAACTTTATTTGTTGTTTTACAGTAAAAAGAAATTTGAGCAGAGAGGGAGGAGGGCCTGTACGAAAATTTACACGAAGTTAATTTCTGGGAAATATGTACATATGGTCCAACATTCGTTGCAAGGGTTGGGGAAACCCAGGAAAAAACCCAACCAGACCACCTTCTTAACCTAGGATATTTGGCTGGAGAGCAAGGAACTGTATTGCTTCGAATAAGCGAGAATTTACGTTACGTTAATGTGTAATCAAACAGTAAAAATAAAAACAACTTTCCTTGCTTTCGCGCCAAATATTGTAAAATATAAGCACACGATAAATATTTACATGATTTACAAAAGCAGAACTCGAACACATATATACAATAAAGAACCCCGAATAATATTTACGCGGTAATTTTGAATTTAGTTAGTCCGGCTGCGAGCAATCAAAGATAGCACTATCCGCTGAATCGACAAACACTATCGGGTTGTATAACGACCCGAAATATTATCTCGAGGTAAACGCCAAAGCGCGAAAAAGACCCGACGTAAAAATATTACGCGCGATTTTGTATATTGCGAGCGTTTCGTTCGTGTGGAATCATCGCTTTCCCGAAGCCAAGTTGTCTTGGAGGTTCCGAGTCCTGGTGCTGTTCCATATCCACCGCGCTTGGGCTTGATAACGGGTTGAGACGAATGGGGGTGCAGGCTTCAGTCTTCCAGGCTCTTCCGGTCCGCGACCGCTGTGGTGCTGTTCCATGTCCACCGCGCTTGTTTTTGACAGCGGGGTGAGACGGTGCAGGCTTCAGTCTTCCGCAGCGTCTTGGTCCCCAGAGCGTTTCCACGGGGCCGCGACCGCAAGCACGAAACGACGACGAGTGCAACCGGACCGAGCCGAACTTGCACGAACGCGTTGAAAATACCGGTTGTAATTGTAACGAACACGAACGAACGAACCCGAACGCGCACATCGCGAGGGCATTTTAATTGACTTTCAGCTTATCAACGCGATTTGAAAAAGAGCGAAAAGCGTCCCACCAGTCCCTCTCGTCCCGCAGTTCGGTAACCTCCCGATAATTGGTCGGCCATCTTAAACCGCGGGCCGTGAGGGCCCGGTCGGCAACTCCTCGTTGTTGAGCAAAAAGTACGCAGTTAAAAAGGACGTGCTCCGCTGTATCGGTGCCACCACACTCACACAAATCGTTGTCGATTTTCCCGATACGTTTTAAGTATGAATTAAAGTTCCCGTGTCCTGTCATAAGCTGTACCATATAGAAGTCAAAATCTCCCGTGATTTTCCTGTCGTAACAGGGATCCGGTAGGAAGCTCGCCGTAGTCCTTCCGGTTGTAGCAGTCCTCCATCGTTCTTTCCAAGCCTCCAGGGAAAGATTGCGTAAACGTCGCTTGACGAGTGCCCTGGGCGCCAAATTATAAGTTGGTGCAGTCGCCTGGTTTGTGGCGGCGGCCTTCGCAAGTTGATCCGCTGCGTCGTTTTTCTCGTTTCCAGAATGCGACGGTGTCCAGTGGAAACGTAAGGAAATTTCTCTGGCCAGATTGACCGCGAGTTCCCACGTCTCCAGTTGTAGCGTAGTTGGCTGTCTCATATTGCGAAGGGCCGTCAGCACTGACTGGCTGTCCGTAACGATGGAACACTCCTTGATTATATCCGAATGCCCTCGGAGATATGTAAGTGCTTGTCGTAGTGCTATCATTTCACACTGAAAGATAGTACTATGTTCCGCGAGGGTAAAATTATCCCGATGGATCTCGGCGTCTCCGTTGAACAAAATAAAGGATCCTCCAGCCCGTCCGTCGTCCAATCTAGAACCATCTGTATAGATCACTGTGTTGTAGGCGTCCTGGACTCCCTCGGTAAACCGGAAGTTGTCCATGTCCGCAGGATGTACTGTGTCGGCTAGGCTGACGCGACGTTCGAGCTGTCGGTCCTGGAGTTGAAGTCCGTCAAGGTCGTTGTTGCTAGGGTGGCCGGTGAAAAGGCGGTACCTTTTCGCCGTTTCCTGCAACAGAATATCAAACGGCAGAATTTTGCTCAACACAAATGCCGCTTCCGATGGAACAGTACGATACGCCGTCGCTGCTTTTACTGTCAATATTCTCTGAGCGCTTAAAAGAGACCTGCATTCTTTAACTTTACAACCTTCAGCCCAAATCGGTGCCCCGTAGAGCATCGCCGATTGTACCGCGCCCTCGTAAATTTTTGCCAAAGCCGCGCCCCTGAAACCCCACGTGAGTCTAGCGGCCGCCGCGATTTTGTGCGAAATTTCTTTGCTCTTATTGACCACATATTGAATGTGTGACTTCCATAAAAACTTTTCGTCAATCATTATTCCTAAATATTTTATGCTTTCCGAACAGTGAACAAATCGCCCGTTTAAGGTAAATGCAGGTCTCTGTTGATTGATTTTTTTGCCAAAAAATAGAGCTTCAGTTTTTTCCGCGTTGAACTGTAATTTTAAATCTACCGCCCAATCAGACAACATAGCGAGTGCTTGGTTGGCCTTACTTTTAAGAGATTTATATTGTTGCGCCTCGACGACGAGCAAAGTATCGTCCGCGAATGAAAAAATTTTGCATCCGGCCGGTAATGCGATATTAAAAATTGTATCGTATAAAACATTCCACAGGAGCGGGCCGGAGCACGACCCCTGCGGACAACCCCTTTCAACTTTTTTAGTTACCGCTGTTCCGGAAATGGTAACAACAGCGGTTCTGTCGCTAAAATAATTTTGAACTAATTTGATTAAATTTCCGGAAATGTTACGTTTGCGCAATTCGAAAATAATTCTTGGCCACCAAGCGTTGTCAAAAGCTCCGGAAATATCTAATGCAATAGCAGCGACGTAGTTATCATTCCTACGTGAGTTTTTAATATTGTCGATGACTGCATTAACAGCGTCCGTGGTGGACCTGCCAGAAACAAAACCATTGATTTATATTAAGTCCTCCGTTTTTTATTAATTTCAAACTGCAATCGAGTAGTAAAAATTCTATCTAAAATTTTTCCAACGATCGGTAACAAGCTGATGGGTCGGTAGCTTTTTACGTCGTCGAAATTACGCTTTCCCGGTTTTGGCATAATTTTTACCGATTGTTTTTCCAGCAGGCTGGAAAAACGCCTAAATAGAAACAGCTATTAAAAATGTTGATAAAAACATCGGGTGCAACTTTAAAAGCTGCCAGGGCTGCGTCGGAAGTGATTCCGTCTAGTCCCGGCGCTTTACGTGGATTAATCCTGCCGACGGCGCGCTCTATTTCCGCGTAGGTGATATTCTTAAAAAACCCATCAATCTCGATTGCATTGTTCGCGGCCGTGCGAACACGCGCGTGATTTTGATTATCTGAAATAGGGTCGTCCGACAGAAAGAAAGAATGTAGAATAAAATCGGCCGTATCTTTAGTGTCTTTAGTGAAAGTACCGTCGGGAAGTTTTAGATTTTGGAAACTTACTTTGTTAGTTTTTTTACCGCGAATGACTTTGTAGGCCGTTCCCCAAGGATCCTTTTCTGAATTGCGCGTGCAAAATTCTTTAAATTTATCGCCCCTTGTTTTAGTTAATAGTTCTTTATATTCCCGAAATGCACGATTATATACGGCTCTTTTATTGTTTCTAATGGCGTCGTTTTTTTCGCGTTGAAATGATCGACGAAGTCTACGCGTTTCTGATCTTTTTTCAGTCAGCTGTTTTGTCCACCACGGTACACTATTTCTAAAAGATTTTGTAGGCGGCATTGACGCCTCGCAAGCTTCTACAATGCAGTCATTTAAAAAACTAGCGCGATCTGAAACATTATTTTCGTCTAATAGTACTATGTTTCCTATGCTATCCCTAAATTTTTCAGAAAAAACGTCCCAATCTGCTTTTTTATTACAAAACCTACGGTCAACAAAATCTATCTCGCTATTGTTAAAATGTATTTGCCAAAAAATTAACTTGTGATCGGAGAGTGTTTCTTCGTCAACAAGTTGCCAATTTTTAATTAGTTTAAGTGCCTCAAAATTTACTACTGTTAAATCAACAAAACTAATACCGCGATGTCCGACAAAAGTTGGTTCAGTATTATTATTTAAAACAATTAAATTATTTTGTTCAAAAAATTCAAAAAGTTTATCACCCCTATTATCGTTAATCGGACTGCCCCATACGTAATGTTTAGCATTAAAATCACCCGCGAAGATAATTGGTTTTAAATTACCTATTTGATGAGCAATTTCTCGAAGTCGTTCGAAAATGAGGTTTTCGTCGACATTAGTGCCAGCGGGTGGTAAATAGACATTTACGAGAATAAGCGATTTGGAAAAATAGGTAATTTCACTAATGACAATATAATCTGTTGAAATGTTCTCTAGAAATAGATTATTAATGTTCAAATTATTAACAATAATGGCACTTTTAGGAATATTACATTGTTTCGAAATGATAAAATTATTTTTAGAAAAACCTGTAATTTTAGATTTGTTGACCGTCGGTTCCTGCACAAAACAAATATCTAACTTTTTATCTGAAATAATTTTTAAAAGATTGCTTGTAGCCGCCTTGCCCTTGCCTAAATTAATTTGTCCGAAATTTAATACCAAATCCGCGTCGGGGTTGATTTTTGTGGATTTAGGATCCATAAAAATCAATGTTGGAAAGGATTGAATTTTTAATCCTTATCATCGTGGGGCAAGACGACGATTTCGCGTCATGGTCTACACTAACAGGGGAGTGCTTTTTGTCCCTATTGGACCTAACACAAACAACACAAGATGTTGTTTTCGACTTACAGTCTTTAAAATGGTGTTTGCCACCGCACTTGCCGCAAATTTGCTCTTTCACCTTACAATTCTTGGAAAGGTGCCCGAAATCATAACACTGGAAACACTGAAGTAACGAAAAATGATCCCTAACAAAGACGCGTTGCCAATTCAGATAAATCGGCCTATCTAACATTTTTAATCTAAGCGACGGATTAACTTCAAATACTGCGCTATACATTTCCCTATTTCCGCGGGTCTCGAAAACTGCGAGCTGCTTAAAATTAGCCCTAAACTTGTCTATATCGTTGCCGCAAAAGTCGTCAATGAAATCATTATACCCTAACATAGTCTCGTGCAAATCTTTTGAGTTAAGCTCTTTACTAATCCTATCGATTCTGACACGTGGCCAGCGTTTTTTAACGTCCCTAACCGCTACATCGTTTTTAGCCTTCATGTTTAACGTTAATTTAATTTTTTCCGCGTCTTCTTTATTTGCGCAATCTACAACTACGTCTCCCGATTTAGTTGCCCTAACATTTTTCACTAAAATATTACTTTTTATTGGGTCTACTGTACGCATTATCACTTTCTTAACAAAATTTGCGTCTTTACCAGACTCTTTGGCTTGGACGAGCACCGTATGGGATGGTTAATTTATTTTATGTTTCGGGGTGAAACTACCGTTATTTCCGCCTGCCTTTACTCTATCCGCATAAGAAAAAATCGGGGTACTTACGTTTTTCGACTTTTGTAGCTCCTCGATCTTTTGGTCTTTCAACTTTAAATTGTGTCGCAGCTCTTTCACAATCCCGGTGATCTGGATGAGTCGTTTCATTAGCTCGTCCGCTGTTTCCCGAATAACTTTCCTGTCGGCTACCTTTATCGTTTCCGCCTTCATTGGGATTAGACGACGTACCATTTTGTATAGCCGTCGGGCGTCGCAGCTGAAGACGTCCTCGGGATAAGGGCCGGTCACCTGCGTGGTCTCACCATCATCCCGCTGTTTAACCTTTTTAGAACCTGAAACAGAGTTAGTTTCAGACTCGTCGTCACTAATCGTACGCGCACTTTTTCTTTTTGTAGACTCGTGTGAAAAGTCCATAGCCATCACGTTGACGACACACTCACTCGCGCTGCCTGACATAGAATGCCGGCGACTGGTTGCCTCGGTGGGCGTGGCACTGCGCAACTCGCTCATCGTACGACCGAACCGTACGAGCGCTCGATGCGAACTT
>NW_020438861.1:40613-46646 GCF_000699045.2 Agrilus planipennis | reverse complement strand
TTAATATTTATTTTATAAAGGAATTTTCTTTTTAAACATAGCTTCAAAATGATTTGAACATCAAAAAATAAAGAAATAAATAACAATGAAAACTCTACAATTGAAGTATTCCTCACAACTGAACTCATTTATCTACTGTTTCCTTTATAGTATCTGTATTGCATCCTATTTCTTTAAATTTTCTGTCATCAGCAATTTTTTTCTCCATCGATTTTAGGAATTACTGTTTGCGTTTGTGCACCGCAGTGGACTGTAACTATACTTGATACAAATAACTTCTCTATCGTGGAAGTAGCTTCGCCACAGGGCTAACTTTTCACACCCCACTCGTTGGAGCCTCGCGACAATACGGCTCCAATGCAAGTTGTCAAACGCGCTTGAGAAGTCGATAAACAGGCCTAGTACGTAACGTTTTTCGGACCTCTTCACCGTCCGATTCACTTCATGCCAGGCACTTTTGGTGCACTGGTCAGGCTTGAAACCAAACTGCTTTTCACTTTGCTGGTTGCCCAGCTTCGCCCGCAGTCGGAAAACCATCAGTCTCTCTAGGACCTTCCCCAAAACCAGTAACAGACACACAGGCCTATACGATCCGGGGTTGGTCAGATCTCTATCGGGGGACTTGAGTACCACACTTTCAGGAGGAGCTCAGTGCTCTCTCTCCAGGTTCAGCCGACTTCGTCGCCTACCCTGATCTCACCTAGCGCTACGCTCTTGTTTTTCCCGCGGCAGATCTTGAAGACCTGCCCCAACGGGTCGCGGTTTCCGTCTACATTGACACACTCCCGCCAACTCCTTTCCTTTTCGGCTCTCACTGCTTTCGTGTAGAAGCGGATACCCTCTCTGTAGCCCCTTTGCAGGTCCTCCACGTCCGGATCTCCTCCTGCGCCTCAGGGCGTTCCTTTGGTTTCGGAGGTCGTTCGTCCACCAGGGAGGTATTGCCCTAGCAGGCTGCCTAACCCTTCTCAGTGCCTGGATATTCGTGTCCACTACCCATCCTTGCAGCCGAGCAACCATCTCGCCGAGAGGTAGTCTCTAGAAGTCAGCCATAGGACGACCCTTTGAAGTACCGCCTCCGCCCAGTCTGCCCAGCAGGCTTCCCTCATGGACCACGCTGGACGGCTCTCCGGTGGTATTGTTGGCTGCACTCACAGTGATCTCAATCAGGATGGGATTGTAATCGCTAGAGGACCAGGTTAATTTTATTCTCCATGCAACATTTCCGCGCAGCCCCCATGCGAGGGTGACGTCAATGTCGCTCTCCGCTACGAATGTCTCGTATGTAGACGTTTCCGACCGTATGTTTGGAACCTCTATTTCATGGGCCAGGATCACCTGTTCTAGGCTCTCCCCTCTCACAACCTTTACACTTCGGTCCGTCATGCCTTTGCTGTTCCACAGGTGTGACTCAGCGTTGGCGTCAAAGTCGATCAGCAGCGCTCTCCGCCTGCTTCTCTCCACGACCCGCTCGATACTCTGTATACTGTCCTCAATATCGCCTGTGAACTGACAGTATTGGGAACAGACGTACAGTTTCCCGAACGGGCCACTCAGATAGGCAAGGGCCTCACATTTGGTCAGGTCTTGGCTTAGATCGACTACGTCCACCTCAGAGCTGTCTATCACTACAACCGCTTTGGGATCTTCTCCACCCTGCTTTCCCACAATCAACATCCCCGAGGCCAATCCTCGAGCGCCGCCATCCACGGCGTATGGCTCTTGTAGCAAGGCAACACTGATCCCGTTCTCACGCATAAGTACACCGACTTCGCACATGACCACATAGGATCTCCTACAGTTTAGCTGGAAAACGGTCGTGTCAGCCATCACGCGTATCTGCTTGCTCTATCCTGCACTGCTATTTTGAATATTTGGCAGGATCTTGCCTTGGTCAGCTGACCGTGTGGCAATTTCCGTGCCCGACAGTTCACACAGCTGATGGGCCTGTCGCAGGCCTTTCGCTGGTGTCCCTCTTCTCCACAGCGGAAGCAAAGCGCGAAGACTGTGCTTCTGCAGGTTGCTGCTTTGTGCCCGAACTCTGGGCACTTACGTCATCTGTGTCCTCGACCCTGCACTACTTCATGCCGAGGTACACCCTTCTCTCGCGTAGTACGGTCTCTTTTACTCGAGGGGTGAGCTCGAGCGTTACCCAGCACTCACTAGTCGGGCATGCACCACTTTCACCTTTCCGTACTGCAGGGGTCTTCCTCCTACCTCGTATTGTCACCCAGGAGGCGAGCTCTCTCCAGCTTTTTGGCCTAGAGATCCCTAAGGATCTCCTGGTCTGTTAGGGCCGATGGGACATCCTTGATCAGGATCTTCGGCCCTATGTTTTGCGGGGTGGCGGCCGTAAGTCCCTGCTTCTTGAGCTCCTCGCTATTTAGCAGTTCCTCTGCCTTTGCGGAGGTCTTCGTCTCAATGACCCCCTTCACCCTGCGTAATGCGCACACCCGGACCCGTCCGAGTGCGCCGCCCACCGCCAATACTTTGGCCTTAACCTCATCAGCAGTGAGCTTCTTGTCGTGTGACCTCACGATCATCGCGACACCCTTCTGCTCCGAGACAGCCTTGTTACCAGGCTTGGCCGTCTTGTTATTGTCCTTTAATACAGGGCGGCTCTCGCCCGCACCACCCGACAGCAGTCCTGTTGCCTCACCCTTACCTGCCCGCTTAACCAGGTCTCCACCGTTCACACGGCGGGCCTGTGGCCTCGCATCACAACTTCTCACAGGCTCGGGATTCTCAGCGTCCGGCTTCTCTACAGCGTCGGACTCGCCATCAGATGAACAAGCCCTTCGCTGACAGGTAGCTCTGCCAGACACCCCACACCGGCGTAGGGATGCCTCACTCTCACTTGTCAATTCAGATAACGATTTGGCGGGGGCCTGCCCTGGAACCTCCATCCCTGCTGGCTCTGCCCTATCCGAAGGGGCTGAAGCAGTAACCTTCATACTATTTAGGTCCATATTCATAGCAAATTTTGGTGGTAGTTCTTAGCAAAAAAAAAACTTTTGGGTGTTTCATTCCCACCAGCCAGTAATGCTGGTGGGCGGGCAGTCCCTCCGGACTATGCCGGAAGGTAGGGCGAAAGGCCCTCTTCAGCCTGCTTTCAGGAATCGTGGGAATGGGTGGGTGGTGGTTCGGGTGAGAAAGATGAGACGGACGAAATGAAGACAGAAGAGAATGAAAGATTATCTGTGGAATATTACTGCCTCAGCATTTGCCTAAGTGATCCAAGGAAACCACAGAAAAACTTGGACCAAGGCAGACGGACCCGGAATCGAACCGGCGTCCTCCCGAATGCTAAGCAATGGTCTAGACCTCTAGGCCATGCCGCTCGGTAGTTCTTAGCACCTGACAAGCATTTTTAAGGTATCTCCAGCTAGCTAGGTCGGGGCCCTCCACCACGACAAAGTGGCGACTCGGGCTCGGACTTGCTGATACTGGCGTATATTCCTGCGGACGCGCTGTTCGTGTTGGGAGCGGTCGGCGTCGTTCATCTGGTGGTCTCGCCATTGGCTCGGGGTTGAGATCTGTTGTCCAAGCACCACTTAGCTGGATGTTCGGCCTGTGGTGGCGTTGCGTGTGCGGAGTAGGCTGAACAGATCCTGTGGAAGATGAAGGTTCCTGGTCTTCAGTTGGCGGCTGTTGAGGCGGATGCGCAAGCCCTTCTTTAATTCGCGGTTGCGGCGTTCGACCGAATTAGCGCGAGGGTGGTAGATGACGGTAGGCCAGTGTAGTGTCTAGGGCTTGCTTTGTGGTGTTAAAGGCGGTCTGCTGTTCGGACTCAGCAGGTCCGTCAGTGGGACGCCTATCTCCGCGAATCGGGGTACATAATCTCGCAGCCAGTTGCAGGCGCCTAAGAACTGGCGTAATTGCTTCCGATATCGTGAAGGCTCGATTCCCTGTATCTGTTGTAGATGGTGCTCCTAGGATCGGTTTCCATCTTTGCCAATTACATGGCCCAAGTACGTGACTTCTCGCTTGCTGAAGTGACACTTAGGTAGTGCGCATTGGAGGTTGTGTTCACGGAGCCTCTCCAGGACTTGCCGGACGTGGCGAACGTGGTCCTCCCAAGTGGATGAATAAATGATTCGTCGAGTAATACCATCGCGAATTGTCGTAGATGCTCAGTAAGAACCTCCTACATCATAAGCCGCTGGAATGTGACTGGGCTTCCCTTGAGTTCGAACGGCAAGGTCCAAGGTGATGAATCTCGTCACTGTACCTATATCCCAAATAGATTCCTCAATGAGGGGTAGGGGGTGGGGTCGTCCTCAGTTTGGGCGTTGAGCCTTCGGTAGTCAACGCAAAAGCGATGAGTGCCGTCTTTCTTCGGAACGATGACTGCCGGAGAAATGTAGTTAGGGGTAGCTGATTCGATGATCCCTTGGGCCTACATTTCTTCTACCTGTTCTTGTACCGAGCGATTCTTGGCGTCGGAGCAACAGTAGAGGCGGATCCTGAACGGCGTGTCGTGACGAAGGCGGCTGCGATGCTTGGTGGCTCTGGTGGTGTGATTGCTCATTTCCTTTTTAAATCGTCTGCAATCTCGGTGGGTAGGCCGCGGAGTTCCGACTGGAACTTAGGCGGGGCGTCGCGCACCGTGACAGTTGGGGAGTGGCGCCTGAAGTAGATGGTGGTCCGCGTGTCGATACCGTAGTGCAGACATCCCCGTTAGAAGTGCAGAGTGACTTGTTGGTCTGTTAGCCATGGGTGACCCAGGATGAGTTCGTCCTGTAGGCCTTACACTATGCTACATTGTACGTAGACTTCTTGGCGACGTTGCGAGTGCCAAGCACATGCAGGCTGGTGACGCCGTTGGCAAGCGTGAGCTTATTTGGCCTCGGGTGGGGTCTCGAAGTGTTCGCGAGAGTTTCGCGAATAAAATAACTGCTGGTGTCGATGAGCGCGCGTATGGAAGCTCCGCCCACGGTCAGCGTGATTCGGGGCAGGCTGTGATTATTTCTCATGCTTCTTATGGAGGGGTGGGTGGATGGTGGATACCACGGTGCAGATTATGAGCGTCACGACTTCTTCGTTATATAAGTCCGCTCGCAGTTGTGCGATCACGCGATTGGATGGGTATCGTTGTTGTAAGCGGTACTGGATGGTTGTCCATTCCAATTCGGCGGCGTCGATCTCTCGACACCATATGGCGGCGCTACCGTGAAGGTGTCCGGCAGCGTTCGCTGTGTACAGGTTGGGGTGGATGTGTTGGAGTGCGAAGTAGGTGGTTTTTTCGAGGGTTCGGACTCCGTCTGGAGTTCCGTCTCCGGTTAATGGAGGCTAGGCCCCTCGTTGGGCGCCAGAAACTGTTACCGGTGGACAGGGTTGAGGTGGCCCCACCGTTGCGACTATTGGAGGGGCGGACCGGTGACAATCTATGATAAACAAGGAACCAAATACAGAAAACAATTCTTTAGTCTTTATTTACGTCATGGAGTGCACGTCTTCAACTAATCTAAGCTTATACCTAACCTCACTAAAAGTTTGTTCCAACAAGAAATTCAGGAGTGGTTATGAACCGACTCAGAACTGATCTAGTGCGCAGGACTGAAAAGTATGAATTCTGAACTAATTCCGTACGCATTTGTTGGAACAGTGAATTGCAGAAAAAATAAGTGCAGTCTATGAACAATATATATGGTATCTATGGAAATATACCTATACGACAACCATACGTAAGCAAAACCAGAATATAACCTACCGCACCAGCATAAATTTAAACGAACGTTAATGTTTGTGTGATGAGATCCAAAAAGATCGAAATCGCGATCCGCGTCTGGCAGTTTCGACAGAATACAGACCACTTCGAATTATTTTATTCGATTAAGCTAACGTGCCTATCACGTTGAGGTTGGCTACGCCGAGATTCGTTTTCAGCAAGTAGATATCCACACAAGTGGACCATGTTAGAGCATACGTAATCCTAAAATGTAGCATCGTGCTACAGATGGCGTTTACCGCGCCATTTGTAGTATTTTCTAAAACGCACTGTTAAGACAGCAGGTAAAAGTTGGTCTGTGTTCT
>NW_020438861.1:0-40148 GCF_000699045.2 Agrilus planipennis | reverse complement strand
TGCGTTTAGTACATATTGAATCGAAGTCATTGGTGATTTTATACATTATTTGATCGCTTACACTGTTCCATTGGATCCCTAATGCCTTTGTTTCAGGATTTTTGTCTAGTAATAAATCGATATTGTTTGATTCGTTCACCATACCTTCTGTGATTTGTGAGTGATTCGAAACCCATTTTCTTAGCGTAAAACCGCCAGCCCTAGTTATTCCAATAAGTTCGTTTCGTATTTTTATTGCGTCTTGTAAACTATCAGTTCCTGTCATTACATCATCCACGTAACAGTCATGTTTAAGAATTTCACTACCTAATGGAAAATTTAGTTTTTCGTCATCTGCTAACTGAACTAATACGCGAGTTGCTAAATGTGGTGCCGCTGCGCTACCAAATAATACGACAGGAATCATAAAGGTTTTTAATACTTCGTTTTCATTTTCTCGCCATAAAATCAATTGAAATTTTGAATCCTCTTCATGTAAACGAATCTGCTTATACATTTTCTCTATGTCCGCGAGCATGACTATCTGATGTGTGCGAAATCTAAGGGTGATGTCCCAGCTAGAATTTTGTACAACCGCGCCGACCTTTAAACAGTCGTTTAATGATAACCCGGTGCTGGTTTTAGCTGACGCGTTATATACAATTCTGACCCTTGTTGTACTGCTGGTTTCTTTGATAACAGGATGATGGGGTAAGAAACAGTGTTTATTTTGTACTTTGTCGAATTTTATTTCTGTCATGTGACCTAAATTGACCGCCTCGCGCATATTTTTAATGTATTCGTCCCTTAATCCTGGATTTTTTGAAAGCTTTCTTTCTAACGAATAGAATTGTTTTTCAGCTATTTTTCGAGATTCGCCTAAATTTTGAATTTTATTGTTAAAAGGTAAACGAACAGTATATATTCCGGTTGCTGGATCGCGTTTTGTGTTTTTCACGAAGTGTTCCTCTACCTGATATTCTTCTTGAGAGAGAAACGTTTTACTTTCAATCTCTTCGATTTCCCAAAATTTTGTAATAATTTTGTGTAATGAATTGAAATTTAACATGCAGTTACTGAATTTGTTTGGTTTGTTATCGCTACCTATTTTCCCAGAGATTATCCAACCTAACTTGGTTTTATGCAGTCTCGCCTTCTGATTAACAATGTCGATGTGTCCTACACATAATAAATTAAAGAAGATTTCAATCTCATGCTATTTGTTGGACTATCTCTTAGAAACACTTCAAAATTTGTTCCTGATAATGGCATACATCGTCGTATCACGTCGTGTAAAAGCGATTTAGACCTTCCGTTTTATACTACTTCCTCGTATAGAGACAGTCGGCACCTCGAGTATTTTGGTGGACGATCGGTTAGATACGCTTAATGATAGGTTCCTGAAATGTCACAAATCGTCGTCTCACTCCGTTCAAAGACAATTTGGGCTATCCATTTGGTCCTCCTATCACGTATAGAAGCAGTAGCGACTTCATGCTGTTTGGTGGACAATCTCTCAGAAATACTTCTATATATGTTCCCGAAAATGGCATAGGTCGTCGTATTACGCCGTGCAAAAGCGATCCAGACCCTCTAATTTATTCTCCTTCCTCGCATAGAGACAGTAGGCACCTCGAGTACTTTGGTGGACGATCGTTCAGAAACGCTTCAAGATAGGTTCCTGTAAATGTCACAAATCGTCGTCTCAGACCGTTCATAGACGATATGGGCTATCCATTTGGTCCTCCTATAACTTATTGGAGCAGTAGCGACCTCATGCTATTTGGTGGACTGTCACTCAGAAATATTTCAATATTTGCTCGCGAAAGTGGCATATATTGTCGTATTACGCCGTGTAAAAGCGATATGAACCGTCCATTCTATTCTCCTTCCTCGCATAGAGACAGTAGGCACCTCGAGTATTTTGGTCAACGATCGTTCAGAAACGCTTCAAGATTGGTTCAGTCCATCTATTTGGTCCACCTATAACGAATAGAAGCAGTAGGTACCTCATGTTCTTTGGTGGACCATCTCTAATAAATACTTCAATATAGGTTTCCGAGAATGGTAAAAATCATCGTATCGCACCCTGTAATGGCGAATTTGGTTATCCATATTATCTACTTTTTCGCTTAGTGGCAGTAGGCACCTCGAGTATTTTGGTGGACGATCGTTCGGAAACGCTTAATGATGGGTTCCTGAATTGTCACAAATCTACTTCAATATAGGTTCCCCAGAATGGTGAAAATCATTGTATCACACCCTGTAATGGCGATTTTTGCCAACCATTTTATATACTTTCTCGCATAGAGGCAGTAGGCACCTCGAGTATTTTAGTGGACGATCGTTCAGAAACGCTTCATGATAGATTCCTAAAAATGTCACATATCGTCGTCTAACAAGTTCAAAGACGATTTATGCTATCCATTTGGTCCCCCTATCACGTATGGAAGCAGTGGTTACCTCATATTCTTTGGTGGACTACCTCTCATATATACTTCAGTATAGGTTACTGAGAATGGTAAAAATCATCGTATCACATCCTGTAAAGGCTATTTTTGCCATCGATATTATCTATTTTCTTGCTTAGAGGCAGTATGTACCTCGTGTATTTTAGTGGACGATCGTTCAGAAACGCTTCATGATAGATTCCGAAAAATGTCACAAATCGCCGTCTCACACCGTTCAAGACCATTTAGGATATCTGCTTGGTCCTCCTATCACAAATAGAAGCAGTGGCTACCGCATGTTCTTTGGTGCACTATATCTTAAAAATACTTCATGTTGGTTCCCGAGAACAGTAAAAATCATTGTATCACACCCTGTAAAGGCGAATGTGGCCAACCATTTTATCTTCTTTCTCGCTTAGAGGCAGTAGGTACCACGAGTACCTTAGTGGACTGTCGTTCAGAAACGTTTCGCGATAGTTTCCTAAAAATGTCACAAATCGTCGTCTCACACAATTCGAAGACGATTTATCCTATCCATTTGGTGCCCTTATCACGTATAGAAGCAGTAGCTACCTCATGTTCTTTGGTGGACTATCTCTAATATATACTTCAATATAGGTTCCCCAGAATGGTGAAAATCATTGTATCACACCCTGGAATGGCGATTTTTGCCAACCATTTTCTATACTTTCTCGCATAGAGGCGGTAGGCACCTCGAGTATTTTAGTGGACGATCGTTCAGGAACGCTTCATGATAGATTCCTAAAAATGTCACATATCGTCGTCTCACACCGTTCAAGACCATTTTTTCCATCTATTTGGTCCACCTATAACGAATAGAAGCAGTAGCTGCCTCATGTTCTTTGGTGGACTGTCTCTAATAAATACATCAATATATGTTTCCGAGAATGGTAAAAATCATTGTATGACACCCTGTAAAGGCGAACTTGGCCATCTATTTTATCTACTTTCTCGCTTAGTGGCAGTAGGTACCTCGGGTATTTTAGCGGGCAGTCGTTCAAAAGCACTTCGCGATAGGTTCCTAAGAATGTCACAAATCGTGGTCTCACACAGTTCAAAGACGATTTAGTCTATCCATTTGGTTCACCTATCACGTATAGATGCAGAAGCTACCTCATGTTCTTTGGGGGACTATTTAATAAATACTTCATATAGGTTCGCGAGAATGGTATAAATCATTGTATCACACCCAGTAAAAGCGATTTTCGCCATCCATCTTATCAACCTTCTCGCTTAGAGGCAGTCGGTACCTCGAGTATTTTGGTGGACTATCGTTCAGAAACGCTTCCCGATAGATTCCTAAAAATGTCACAAGTCGTCGACTCACACCATTCAAAGACGATTTAGGCTATCCATTTGGTCCTCCTATCACGTATAGAAGCAGTGGCTACCTCATGTTCATTGGTAGACTATATTTAATAATTACTGCAATAAAGGTTCCCGAAAATGGTATGAATCATTGTATCACACCCTGTAAAGGCGAATTTGGCCATCCATTTCATCAACATTCTCGCTTAGAGGCAGTATGATCCTCGAGCATTTCAGTTGACTATTGTTCAGAAACGCTTCGTGATAGTTTCCTAACAATGTCACAAATCGTTCTTTAACCGTTCAAGACAATTCAGGCTATCCATTTGGTCCTCCTCTCACGTATAGAAGCAGTAGCTTCCTCATGTCCTTTGGTGGACCATCTCTAATAAATACTTCAACACGGGTTTCCGAGAATGGTAAAAATCATTGTATCACTCCTTCTAAAGGCGATATTTGCCATATATTTTATATACTTTCTCGCTTAGAGGCAGTAGGTACCTCGAGTATTCTGGTCTACTATCGATCAGAAACGCTTTGGGATAGATTCCTAAAAATGTCACAAGTCGTCGTCTCACACCGTTCAAAGACGATTTAGGTTGTTCATTTGGTCCTCCTATCACGTATAGAAGCAGTAACCACCTCATGTTCCTTGTCGGACTATCTCTAATAAATATTTCAATATAGGTCCCCGAATATATGAATCGTTGTATCACACCCTGTAAAGGCGAATTTGGTCATCCACTTAATAACTTTCTCGCTTAGAGGTAGTATGAACCTCGAGTATTTTGGTGGACTATCGTTCAGAAACGCTTCATGATAGGTTCCTGAAAATGTCACAAATCGTGGTCTCACACCGTTCAAAGGCGATTTCGGGTATCCATTTGGTCCTCCTATCACGTATTGAGGCAGTAGCTACCTCACGTTCTTTGGTGGACTATATTTAATAAATACTGCAATATAGGCTCCCGAAAATGGTATGAATCATTGTATCACATCCTGTAAAGGCGAATTTGGCCATCCATTTAATCAACTTTCTCGCTTAGAAGCAGTATGATCCTCGAGCATTTCAGTGGACTATTGTTCAGAAACGCTTCGCGATAGTTACCTAGCAATGTCACAAATCGTCGTCTCACACAATTCAAAGACGATCTATGCTTTCCATTTGGTCCCCCTATCACGTACAGAAGCAGGAGTACCGTCATGTTCTTTGGTGGACCATCTAATAAATACTTCATATAGGTTCCCGAGTATGGTATAAATCGTTTTATTACACCCAGTAAAAGCGATTTTGGCCATCAATTTTATCTACCTCCTCGCATGGAGGCTGTAGGTGCCTCGAGTATTTTGGTGGACTATCGTTCAGAAACGCTCAAAGATAGATTCCTAAAAATGTCACATGTCGTCGTCCCCCACCGTTCAAGACAATTTAGGCTATCCATTTGGTCCTCCTATCACGTATAGAAGCAGTAGCTTCCTCATGTCCTTTGGCGGACTATCTCTAATAAATACTTCAATACGGGTTTCCGAGAACGGTAAAAATCATTGTATCACTCCCTGTAAAGGCGATTTTTGCCATACATTTTATATACTTTCTCGCTTAGAGGCAGTAGGTACCTCGAGTATTCTGGTCTACCATCGTTCAGAAACGCTTTGGGATAGATTCCTAAAAATGTCACAAGTCGTCTTCACACACCGTTTAAAGACCATTTAGGTTGTCCATTTGGTCCTCCTATCACGTATAGGAGCAGTAGCGACCTAACGTTCTTTGGCGGACTATCTCTAATAAATACTTCAATATAGGTCCCCGAAAATGGTATGAATCATTGTATCACACCCTGTAAAGGCGAATTTGGCCATCCATTTTATCTACTTTCTCGCGTAGAGATAGAATGAACCTCGAGTATTTTGGTGGACTATCATTCAGAAATGCTTCATGATAAGTTCCGAAGAATGTCACAAATCGTCGTCCCACATCGTTTAAAGGCGATTTCGGGTGTCCATTTGGTCCTCCTATCACGAAATGCGGCAGTTGCTGCCTATTGCAATTTGGTGGACTATCCCTCAGGAATACTTCAAAATTGGGTCCCGAAAATGGCATAAATCGTCGTATTACGCCGTGTAAAGGCGATCCAGTCCCTCTAATATATTCTCCTTCCTCGCATAGAGACAGCAGGCACCTTGAGTATTTTGGTAGACGATCGTTCAGAAACGCTTCAACATAGGTTCCTGTAAATGTCACAAATCGTCGTCTCAGACTGTTCATAGACGATATGGGCCATCCATTTGGTCCTCTTATCACGTATAGGAGCAGTAGCGACTTCATGCAATTTGGTGGACTCAGAAATTCTTCTATATTTGTTCCCGAAAATGGCATAAATCGTCGTATTACGCCGTGTAAAAGCGATCTAGACCTTCCATTTTATTCTCCTTCCTCGCATAGAGACAGTAGGCACCTGGAGTACTTTGGTGGACGAACGTTCAGAAACGCTTAATGATAGGTTCCTGAAAATGTCACAAACCGTTGTCTCACTCCGTTCAAAGACTATTTGGGCTATCCATTTGGTCCTCCTATCACGTATAGAAGCAGTAGCGACTTCATGCTATTTGTTGGCCTATCGCTTAGAAATACTTCAATATTTGCTTCCGAAAATGGCATAAATCGTCGTATCACGCCGTGTAGATGCGAATGTGGCCATCCATTTTGTGTACTTTCTCGCGTAGTGGCAGTAGGTACCTCGGGTATTTTAGTGGGCTATCGTTCAAAAGCACTTCGCGAAAGGTTCCTAAGAATGTCACAAATCGTCGTCTCACACAGTTCAAAGACGATTTAGTCTATCCATTTGGTTCTCCTATCAGATGCAGAAGCTACCTCATGTTCTTTGGGGGACTATCTAATAGATACTTCATATAGGTTTGCGGGAATGGTATAGATCGTTGTATCACACCCAGTAAAAGCGATTTTCGTCATCCATTTTATCAACTTTCTCGCTTAGAGGCAGTAGGTACCTCGACTACTTTGGTGGACTGTCGTTCAGGAACGCTTCCCGATAAATTCCCAAAAATGTCACAAGTCGTCGACTCACACCGTTCAATGACGATTTAGGCTATCCATTTGGTCCTCCTATCACGTATAGAAGCAGTAGCTACCTCATGCTATTTGCAGGACTATTACTCAGAAATACTTCAATATTTGTTCCCGAAAATGGCATAAATTGTCGTTTAACACCGTTCATAGACGATATGGGCTATCAATTTGGTCCTCCTATTACTGATTGGAGTAGTAACGACGTCATGCTATTTGGTGGATTTTCACTCAGAAATACTTCTGTATTGTTCCAGAAAATGCCATAAACCGTCGTTTCACGGCGTGTAAAGGCGATCCAGGCCTACAATTTTTTTTCCTTCGTCGTATAGAGACAGTAGGCACCTCGAGTATTTTGGTGGACGATAATTCAGAAACGCTTCATTATAGATTCCTGAAAGTGTCACAAATCGTCGTCTCACACCGTTCAATGACGATGTGGACTATCCGTGTTGTACTGCTACCATGTATAGATGCAGTTGCTACCTTACATTTTTTGCTGGACTATCCCTCAGAAGTACTTCAATATCTGATCCCGATAATGGCATAAATCGTCGTATCACGCCATGTAAAAGCGATCCAGAGCTTCCATTTTATTCTCCTTCCTGGCATAGAGACAGTAGGAACCTCGAATATTTTGGTGGACGATCGTTCAGAGACGCTTTATGATAGGTTATTTAAAATGTCACAAATCGTCGTCCACGCCGTTCAAAAGAGATTTGGGCTATCCATTTGATCCTCCTATCACGTATTGAAGCAGTAGCGACTTAAGCGACTTAATGCTCTTTGGTGGACTATCTCTCAGAAATACTTCAATATTTGTTCCCGAAAATGGCATAAATCCTCGCATAGGGACAGTAGGCACCTAAAGTATTTTGGTGGACGATCGTTCAAAACGCTCCATGATTGGATCCTGTAAATGTCACAAAATGCCGTCTCAGACCGTTTAAAGATGATTTGGGCTATCTATTTGGTCCTCCTATCACGTATAGGAGCAGTAGCGACCTCGTGCTATTTTGTGGACTATCTTTTAGAAATACTTCATTATGCGTTCCCGAAAATGGCATAAATTGTCGTTTAACACCGTTCATTGGCGATATGGGCTATCCATTCGGTCCTCCTATCACTTATTGGAGCAGCAGCGGCCTTATGCTATTTGGTGGACTTTCACTCAGAAATACTTCTATATTTGTTCCAGAAAATGGCATAGATCGTCGTATCACGGCGTGTAAAGGCGATCCAGACCTGCCATTTTTTTCTCCTTCCTCGTATAGAGACAGTTAGCACCTCGAGTATTTTGGTGGACGATAGTGCAGAAACGCTTCATTATAGATTAATGAAAATGTCTCAAATCGTCGTCTCACGCCGTTCAAGACCATTTAGGATATCTGTTTGGTCCTCCTATCATAAAGGAGCAGTGGCTACCGCATGTTCTTAGGTGGACTATCTCTAATAAATACTTCAATATAGGTCCCCGAAAATGGTATGAATCATTGTATCACACCCTGTAAAGGCGAATTTGGCCATCCATTTTATCTACTTTCTCGCTTAGTGGCAGTAGGTACCTCGAGTGTTCTGGTGGACTATCGTTCGGAAACGCTTTGGGATAGATTCCTAAAAATGTCACAAGTCGTCGACTCACACCGTTCAAAGACGATTTAGGCTGTCCATTTGGTCCTCCTATCACGTATAGGAGCACTAGCTACCTCATGTTCTTTGTCGGACTATCTCTAATAAATACTTCTATATAGGTCCCCGAAAATGGTATGAATCATTGTATCACACCCTGTAAAGGCGAATTTGGCCATCTATTTAATCAACTTTCTCGCTTAGAGGCAATATGTACCTCGAGCATTTCAGTGGACTATTGTTCAGAAACGCTTCGCGACAGTTTCCTAACAATGTCACAAATCGCCGTCTCACACAGTTCAAAGACGATCTATGCTATCCATTTGGTNCTTCCATATAGGTTCCGGAAAACATAATTAATTGTCGTGACACCCCGTTTAAAAGCTATTTAGATCTTCCATTTGATCCTCCTACCACAAATAGAAGCAGTAGCTACCTCATGTTCTTTGGTGGACTATCTCCAATAAATACTTCGATGTATGTCTCCGAGAATGGTAAAAATCATTGTATCACTCCCTGTAAAGGAGATTTTTGCCATCCATATTGCCTACTTCCTCGTTTAGAGGCAGTAGCTACCTCGAGTATTTAAGTGGACGATCGTTCAGAAACGATTCATGATAGATCCCTAAAAATGTTACAAATCGCAGTCTCACACCGTTCAAGACCATTTAGGCTATCTATTTGGTCCGCCTATCACAAATAGAAGCACTAGCTACCTCATGTTCTTTGGTGGACTATCTCTAATAAATACTTCAATATAGGTTTCCGAGAATGGTAAAAATCATTGTATCACTCCCTCTAAAGGCGACTTTTGCCATAAATTTTATATACTTTCTCGCCTAGAGGCAGAAGGTACCTCGACTATTTTGGTGGGCCATCGTTCAGAAACGCTTCGCGATAGATTTCTAAAAATGTCACAGGTCGTCGTCTCACACCGTTCAAGCGGATTTAGGCTATCCATTTGGTCCTCCTATCACGTATAGAAGCAGTAGCCACATCATGTTATTTAGTGCACTATATCTTATAAATACTTCATGTTGGTTACCGAGAATAGTAAAAATCATTGTATCACACCCTGTGAAGGCGAATTTGGAAATCCATTTTATATACATTCCAGCTTAGTGGCAGTAGGCACCTCGGGTATTTTAGTTGACCATCGTTCAGAAGCACTTCGCGATAGGTAACTAAAAATGTCACATATCGTCGTCTCACACCGTTCAAACACGATTTGAGCTATGCATTTTGTCCTCCTATCACGTATAGAAGCAGTATCCACCTAATGCTTTTTGGTGGACTATCTCTTAGAAATACTTCAATATTTGCTCCCGAAAGTGGAATATATCGTCGTATTACGCCGTCTTAAAGCGATCTGGACCTTCTATTTTATTCTCCTCCCTCGCATAGAGACAGTAGGCACCTCGAGTATTTTGGTCAACGATGGTCCAGAAACGCTTTATGATAGGTTCCTAAAAATGTCACTAATCGTCCTATCACGCCGTGTAAATGGACTAGACCTTCCAATATATTCTTCTTCCTCGAATAGATACAGTAGGTACCTCGAGTATTTTTGTGGACGATCGTTCAGAAACGCTTCTTGATAGATTCCTAAAAACGTCACAAATCGTCGTCTCACACCGTTCAAGACCATTCAGTCCATCTATTTGGTCCACCTATAACGAATAGAAGCAGTAGCTACGTCATGTTCTTTGGAGGACTATCTCTAATAAATACTTCAATATAGGTTTCCGAGAATGGTAAAAATCATTGTATCACTCCCTCTAAAGGCGATTTTTGCCATAAATTTTGTATACTTTCTCGCCTAGAGGCAGAAGGTACCTCGAGTATTTTGGTGGACTATCGCTCAGAAACGCTTCGCGATAGATTCCTAAAAATGTCATAAATCGTCGTCTCACACCGTTCAACACCATTTAGTCCATCTATTTGGTCCACCTATAACGAATAGAAGCAGTAGCTGCCTCATGTTCTTTGGTGGATTATCTCTAATAAATATTTCAAAATAGGTCCCCGAAAATGGTATGAATCATTGTATCACACCTTGTAAAGGCGAATTTGGCCTTCCATTTTATCTACTTACTCGCCTATAGGTAGAGGTGCAGGGGCTACCTCATGTTTTTTGGTGGACTATCCCTCAGAAATACTTCAATATCTGCTCCCGAAAATGGCATAAATTGTCGTTTCACGCCGTGTAAAAGCGATCCAGAGCTTCTATTTTATTCTCCTTCCTCGCATATTGACAGTAGGCACCTCGAGTATTTTGGTGGACGATCGATCAGAGACGCTTTATGGTAGGTTATTTAAAATGTCCACACCGTTAATTAGTGATTTGGGCTATTCCTTTGGTCCTCCTATCACGTATTGAAGCAGTAGCCACCTAATGGTGGACTATCCCTCAGGAATAGTTTAAAATTGGGTCCCGAAAATGGTTTAAATCGTCGTATCACGCCGTGTAAAAGCGATTTAGACCTTCCATTTTATAATCCTTGCTCGCATAGAGACAGTAGGCACCTCGAGTATTTTGGTGGACGATCGTTCAGAAACGCTTAATGGTAGGTTCCTNGTGGAAAAGCGATTTTGACCTTCCATTTTATAATCCTTGCTCGCATAGAGACAGTAGGCACCTCGAGTATTTTGGTGGACGATCGTTCAGAAACGCTTAATGGTAGGTTCCTGAACATGTCACAAATCGTCGTCCCACTCCGTTCAAAGACGATTTGGGCTATCCATTTGGTCCTCCTATCACATATTGAAGCAGTATCCACCTAATGCTTTTTGGTGGACTATCTCTTAGAAATACTTCAATATTTTCTCCCGAAAGTGGCATATATCGTCGTATCACGCCGCGTAAATGCGATCTAGACCTTCCTTTTTATTCCCCTTCCTCGCATAAAGACAGTAGGCACCTCAAGTATGTTGGTGGACGATCGTTCAGAAACGCTTCATGGTAGGTTCCGGTAAATGTCACAAATCGTCGTTTCACACAGTTCAAAGGCGATTTGTGATATCCATTTGGTCCTCCTACCAGGTATTGAAGCACTTGCCACCTCATGCCCTTTGGTGGCTATACCCTCAGGAATACTTCAATATTTGTTCGCGAAAATGCCATACATTTTATATACATTCTCGCTTAGAGGCAGTAGGTACCTCGAGTATTCTGGTCTACATTCGTTCAGAAACGCTTTGGGATAGATTCCTAAAAATGTCACAAGCCGTCGTCTCACACCGTTCAAACACGATTTGAGCATTTGGTCCTCCTACCACGTATTGAAGCAGTGGCCACTTTATGTTCTTTGTCGGACTATCTCTAATAAATACTTCAATATAGGTCCCAGAAAATGGTATGAATCATTGTATCACACCCTGTAAATTCGAATTTGGCCATCCATTTTATCTACTTTCTCGCTTAGGGTTATTGTAAACCTCGAGTATTTTGGTGGACTATCGTTCAGAAATGCTTCATGATAGGTTCCGAAAAAGTCACAAATCGTTGTCCCACACCGTTCAAAGGCGTTTTCGGGTTTCCATTTTATCTTCCTATCACGTATTGAGGCAGTAGCCACCTAATGCTATTTGGTGGACTATCCCTCAGGAATACTTCAAAATTGGGTCCCGGAAATGGCATAAATTGTCGTTTTACGCCGTGTAAAAGCGATCCAGACCTTCCAATTTATTCTCCTTCTTCGCATAGAGTCGATAGGCACCTCGAGTATATTGGTGGACGATCGTGCAGAAACGCTTCATGATAGGATCCAGAAAATGTCACAAATTGTCGCCTCACACCGTTCAAAGGCGATTTGGGATATCCATTTGGTCATCCTATCACGTATAGATGCTGTAGCAAGGTCATGTTCTTTGGTAGACTATCTTTCAGAAATACTTCCATATAGGTTCCGGAAAACATAATAAATTGTCGTGGCACCCCGTTTAAAAGCTATTTAGATCTTCCATTCGATCCTCCTACCACAAATAGAAGCAGTTGCCACCTCATGTTCTTTGGTGGACTATCTCTAATAAATACTTCGATATATGTTTCCGAGAATGGTAAAAATCATTGTATCACTCCCTGTAAAGGCGATTTTAGCCATCCATATTATATTATTTCTTGCTTAGAGGCTGTAGGTACCTCGAGTATTTTAGTGGACTATCGTTCAGAAACGCTTCGCGATAGATTCCTAAAAATGTCGCAAATAGTCGTCTCATGCAGTTCAAAGACATTCTAGGCTATTCATTTGGTCCTCCCATCACGTATAGAAGCAGTAGATACCTCATGTTCTTTGGTGAACTAATAAATACTTGATATAGGTTCCCGAGGATGGTATAAATCATTGTATCACACCCAGTAAAAGCGATTTTTGCCATCCACTCTACATACCCTCTCGCTTAGAGGCAGTAGGTACCTCGAGTATTTTGGTGGACTATCGTTTAGAAACGGTCCGCAATAGATTCCGTAACATGTCAGAAATCGTCGTCTCGCACCGTTCAAGACGATTTGGGCTATATTTTTGGTCTTCCTATCGAGTATAGAAGCAGTAGCTTCCTCATAATCTTTGGTGGATTATCTGTAATAAATACCTCAATATGGGTTTCAGAGAATTGTAAGAATCATAGTATCACTCCCTGTAAAGGCAATTTATACCATCCATTTTAAGTACTTTCTCGCTTACAGGCAGTAGCTACCTCGAGTACTTTTGGTGGACTATCGTTCAGAAATGCATCGCCATAGATTCCTAAAAATGTCACAAATCGTCGTCTCACACCGATGAAGACAATGTAGGCTATCTATTTGGTCCTCCTTTCGAGTATAGAAGCAGTAGCTTTCTCATGTTCTCTGGTGGACTATCTCTAATAAATACTTCGATGTGGATTTCCGAGAATGGTAAAAATCATCGTATCACTCCCTATAAAGGCGATTTTTGCGATCCATTTTATATACTTTCTCTCTTAGAGGCAGTAGGTACCTCGAGAATTTTAGTGGACTATCGATCAGAAACGCTTCGCGATAGGTACCTAAAAAGGTCACAAATCGTCGACTCACACCGTTCAAAGACGGTTTAGGCTATCCGTTTGGTCCTCCTATCACGTATAAAAGCAGTAATTACCTCATCTTCTTTGGTGGACTATATCTAATAAGTACTTCATATTGGTTCCCGAGAATGGTAAAAATCATTGTATCACACCCTGTAAAGGCGAATTTGGCCATCTATTTTTTCTATTTTCTCGCTTAGGGGCAGTAGGTTCCTCGAGTAATTTAGAGGACTATCGTTTAGAAACGCTTCGCGATAGATTCCTAAAAATGTCACAAATCGTCGTCTCACAAAGTTCAAGACGAATGAGGCTATCTATTTGGTCCTCCTATTACGTATAGAAGCAGTAGCTGTCTCATGTTCATTGGTGAACTATTTAATAAATCTTTCAATAGGTTTCCGAGAATCGTAAAAATCATTGTATCACTGCCTGTAAAGGCGATTTTAGCCATCCATATTATATACTTTCTTGCTTAGAGGCTGTAGGTACCTCGAGAATTTTGGTGGACTATCCTTCAGAAACGCTTCGGGATCGATTCCTAAGAATGTCGCAAATCGTCATCTCACACCGTTCAAAGACAGTTTAGCCTATCTATTTTGTCCTCCTATCACGTATAGAAGCAGTAGCGACCTCATGCTATTTGGTGGACGGTCACTCAGAAATTCTTCTATATTTGTTCCCGAAAATGGCATAAATCGTCGTATTACGCCGTGTAAAAGCGATCCAGAGCTTCCATTTTATTCTCCTTCCTGGCATAGAGACAGTAGGAACCTGGAGTATTTTGGTGGACGATTGCTCAGAAACGCTTCATGATAGGATATTTAGAATGTCACAAACCGTCGTCTCACACCGTTCAAAGACGATTTGAGCTAGGCATTTTGTCCTCCTATCACGTATAGAAGCAGTGGCGACCGAATGCTATTTGGTGGACTATCTCTTAGAAATACTTCAATATTTGCTCCCGAAAGTGGAATATATCGTCGTATTACGCCGTCTAAAAGAGATCTGGACCTTCTATTTTATTCTCCTTCCTCGCATAGAGACAGTAGGCAACTCGAGTATTTTGGTCAACGATGGTTCAGAAACGCTTTATGATAGGTTCCTAAAAATGTCACGAATCGTCCTATCACGCCGTGTAAATGGACTAGACCTTCCAATATATTCTCCTTCCTCGAATAGATACAGTGGGTACCTCGAGTATTTTTGTGGACGATCGTTCAGAAACGCTTCCTAAAAACGTCACAAATCGTCGTCTCACACCGTTCAAGACCATTCAGTCCATTTATTTGGTCCACCTATAACGAATAGAAGCAGTGGCTACGTCATGTTCTTTGGTGGACTATCTCTAATAAATACTTCAATATAGGTTTCCGAGAATGGTAAAAATCATTGTATCGCACCCTGTAAATGCGAATTTGGCCATACATTTTGTCTACTTTCTCGCCTAGAGGCAGTATGTACCTCGAGTATTTCAGTGGACTGTTGTTCAGATACGCTTCGCGATAGTTTCCTAAAAATATCACAAATCGTCGTCTCACACCGTTCAAGGGAGATTTATGCTATGAATTTGGTCCTCCTATCACGTATAGGAGCAGTAGCTACCTCATGTACTTTGGTGGACTATCTCTAATAAATACCTTATATCAGCTATTGAGAATGGTCTAAAGCATTGTATCACACCCTGTAAAATCGATTTTGGCCATCCATATTATCTACTTTTCCGCATAGAGGCAGTTGGTACCTCGAGTATTTTAGTGGACGATCGTTCAGAAACGCTTCCTGATAGATTGTCGTCTCACACCGTCCAAAACCATTTAGTCCATCTATTTGGTCCTCTTATAACGAATAGGAGCAGCAGCTACCTCATGTTCTTTGGTGGACTATCTCTAATAAATACTTCAAAATAGGTTTCCGAGAATGGTAAAAATCATTGTATCGCACCCTGTAAAGGCGAATTTAGCCATCCATTTTATCTACTTTCTCACTTACTGGCAGTAGGTACCTCGAGTACTATGGTGGACCATCGTTCAGAAACGCTTCGCGATAGATTCCTAAAAATGTCACAAGTCGGCGTCTCACACCGTTCAAGAGAGATTTAAGCTATGAATTTGGTCCTCCTATCACGTATAGGAGCAGTAGCTACCTCATATTCTCTGGTGGACTATATCTTATAAATACTTGATGTTGGTTCCCGAGAATAGTAAAAATCATTGTATCGCACCCTGTAAGGACGAATTTGGCCATCCATATTATCTACTTTCTCGCTTAGTGGCAGTAGGTACCTCGGATACTTTAGTGGACTATCGTTCAGGAGCACTTCGCGATAGGTTCCTAATAAAGTCACAAATCGCCGTCTCACACCGTTCAAAGACGATTTAGGCTGTCCATTTGGTCCTCCTATCACGTATAGGAGCAGTAGCTACCTCATGTTCTTTGTCGGACTATCTCTAATAAATACTTCAATATAAGTCCCCGAAAATGGTATGAATCATTGTATCACACCCTGTAAAGGCTAATTTTGGCCATCCATTTTATCTACTTACTCGCCTAGAGGTAGAGGAGCAGTGGTTACCTCATGTTTTTTGGTGGTCCATCCCTCAGAAATACTTCAATATCTGCTCCCGAAAATGGCATAAGTCGTCGTATCACGCGGTGTAAAAGCGATCCAGACCTTCCATTTTATTCTCCTTTCTTGCATAGAGACAGTAGGCACCTCGAGTATTTTGGTGGACGATCGTTCAGAAACGCTTTATGATAGGTTATTTAAAATGTCACAAATCGTGGCCTCACACCGTTCAAAGGCGATTTCGGGTACCCATTTAGTCCTCCTATCACGTATTGAGTCAGTAGCCATCTAGTGCTATTTGGTGGACTATCCCTCAGGAATACTTCAGAATTGGGTCCCGAAAATGGCATAAATCGTCGTTTTACGCCGTGTAAAAGCGATCTAGACGTTCCACTTTACCCTCTTTCCTCGCATAGAGACAGTAGGCACCTCGAGTATTTTGGTGGACGATCATTCAGAGACGCTTCATGATAGGTTATTTAAAATGTCACAAATCGTCGTCCACGCTGTTGAATGGAGATTTGGGCTATCTATTTGATCCTCCTATCACGTATTGAAGCAGTAGCGACTTAATGCTCTTTGGTGGACTATTGCTCAGGAATACTTCAAAATTGGTTCTCGAAAATGGCATAAATCGTCGGATAACGCCGCGTAAAAGCGATCTAGACCTTCCATTTTATTCTCCTTCCTCGCATAGAGACAGTAGGCCCCTCGAGTATTTTGGTAGACGATCGTTCGGAAACGCTTTATGATAGGTTCCTGAAAATGCCACAAATCGTCGTTTCACACCGTTCATAGACGGTATGGGCTATCGATTTAGTCCTCCTATCACGTATAGGAGCACTTGCGGCCTCATGCTGTTTGGTGGACTATATCTTAGAAATACTTCAATATTTGTTCCCCAAGATGGCACAAATCGTCGTATCACGCCGTGTAAAGGCGATCCAGAGCTTCAATTTTATTCTTTGGTGGACGATAATTCAGAGACGCTATATGATAGGTTCCTAAAAATGTCACAAATCGTCGTTTCACACCGGAGATAGACGATATGGGCTATTGATTTTGTCTTCCTACCACGTATAGGAGCAGTTGCGGCCTCATGCTATTTGTTGGACTATCTCTTAGGAATACTTCAATATTTGTTCCCCAAAATGGTATAAATCGTCGTATCACGCCGTGTAAAAGCGATCCAGAGCTTCTATTTTATTCTCCTTCCTCGCATATTGAGAGTCGGCACCTTGAGTATTATGGTGGACGACCGTTCCGAAACGCTCAATGATAGGTACCTGAAAGTGTCACAAATCGTCGTCTCACTCCGTTCCAAGACAATTTGGGCTATCCATATGGTACTCCTATCACGTGTTGAAGCAGTAGCTACCTCATGCACATTGGTGGTCTATATCTTATAAATACTTCATATTGGTTCCCGAGAATGGTAAAAATCATTGTATTTACACCCTGTAAAGGCGAATTTGGTCATCCATTTTATCTACTTCCTCGCTTAGGGGCAGTAGGTATCTCGAGTATTTGAGTGGACAATCGTTCATGAACGCTTCGCGATTGGTCCCTAAAAATGTCACAAATCGCCGAATCACACAGTTCAAGGACGATTTAGGCTATCCATTTGGTCATCCTATCGCGAATAGAAGCAGTAGCTACCTAATGGTGTTTGGTGTATTTTCACTAATAAATACTTCAGATAAGTTATCGAAAATGGTAAAAATCATTGTATCACACAATGTAAAGGCGAATTTGGCCATCCATTTTATCTACTTTCTCGCTTAGAAGCAATAGGTACCTCGAGTAATTTAGTGGTCTATCGTTGAGAAACGCTTCGCTGTAGGATCCTAAAAATGTCACAATTCGCCGTCTCACACAGTTCAAAGACGATCTAGGCTATCCATTGGGTCCTCCTATCACGAATAGAGGCAGCAGCTACCTCATCTTCTTTGGTGGGCTATATCTAATCAATACTGCATATTGGTTCCCGAGAATGGTAAAAATCATTGTATCACACCCTGTAAAGGCGAATTTGGCCATCCATTTTATCTACTTTCTCGCTTTGAAGCAATAGGTACCTCGAGTAATTTAGTGGTCAATCGTTGAGAAACGCTTCGCTGTAGTCTCACACCGTTCAAAGACGATTTAGGCAATCCATTTGGTCCTTCTGTCCGTATAGAAGCAGTAGGTGCCTCATGTTATTTGTGGACTATTTAATAAATTCTTCAAATAGGTTCCCGAGAGTTGTGTAAACCATTGTATCATACCCAGTAAAGGCGAATTTGGCCATCCTTTTTATCCACTTTCTCGCTTAGTGGCAGTAGGTACCTCGAGTATTTTAGTGGTCTATCGTTCAGAAACGCTTCGCGATAGGTTGCTAAAAATGCCACAAATAGTCGGCTCACATATTTCAAAGATGATCTAGGCTATCCATTTGGTCCTCCTATCACGTATAGAAGCAGTAGCTTCCGCATGTTCTTTGGTGGAGTATCTCTAATAAATACCTCAATATGGGTTTCCGAGAATGGTAAAAATCATTGTAGCACTCCCTGAAATGGCGATTTTTGCCATCCATTTTATATACTTTATTGCTTAGAGGCTGTAGGTACCTCGAGTATTTTTGTGGACTATCCCTCAGAAACGCTTCGCGATAGATTCCTAAAAATGTCACAAATCGTCGTCTCACACCTTTCAAAGACGATTTAGGCTATCCATTTGGTCCTCCTATCACCTATAAAAATACCAGGTACCTCATGCTGTTTGGTGGACTATATCTAGTAAATAATTCATATTGGTTCCCGAGAATGGTAGAAATCATTGTATCACACCCTGTAAAGCCGAATTTTACGATCCATTTTATTAACATCCTCGCTTAGTGGCAGTAGGTACCTCGAGTACTTTAGTGGACGATGGTTCAGAGACGCATCATGATAGGTTCCTGAAAATGCCACAAATCGCCGCCTCGCACGGTTCAAAGACGATTTAAGCTATGCATTTGGTCCTCCTATCACGTATAAAAGCAGTAGAAACCTCATGTTCTTTGGTGGACTATTTCTAATAAATGGTTCATATTGGTTCCCGAGAATGGTAAAAATCATTGTAGCACGCCCAGTAAAGGCGAATTTGGCCATCCATTTTATCTACTTCGTCGCTTAGTGGCAGTGGGTACCTCGAGTATTTGAGTGGACAATCGTTCATGAACGCTTCGCGATTGGTCCCTAAAAATGTCACAAATCGCCGAATCACACAGTTCAAGGACGATTTAGGCTATCCATTTGGTCATCCTATCGCGAATAGAAGCAGTAGCTACCTAATGGTGTTTGGTGTATTTTCACTAATAAATACTTCAGATAAGTTATCGAAAATGGTAAAAATCATTGTATCACACCCTGTAAAGGCGAATTTGGCCATCCATTTTATCTACTTTCTCGCTTAGAAGCAATAGGTACCTCGAGTAATTTAGTGGTCTATCGTTGAGAAACGCTTCGCTGTAGGATCCTAAAAATGTCACAATTCGCCGTCTCACACAGTTCAAAGACGATCTAGGCTATCCATTGGGTCCTCCTATCACGAATAGAGGCAGCAGCTACCTCATCTTCTTTGGTGGGCTATATCTAATCAATACTGCATATTGGTTCCCGAGAATGGTAAAAATCATTGTATCACACCCTGTAAAGGCGAATTTGGCCATCCATTTTATCTACTTTCTCGCTTTGAAGCAATAGGTACCTCGAGTAATTTAGTGGTCAATCGTTGAGAAACGCTTCGCTGTAGTCTCACACCGTTCAAAGACGATTTAGGCAATCCATTTGGTCCTTCTGTCCGTATAGAAGCAGTAGGTGCCTCATGTTATTTGTGGACTATTTAATAAATTCTTCAAATAGGTTCCCGAGAGTTGTGTAAACCATTGTATCATACCCAGTAAAGGCGAATTTGGCCATCCTTTTTATCCACTTTCTCGCTTAGTGGCAGTAGGTACCTCGAGTATTTTAGTGGTCTATCGTTCAGAAACGCTTCGCGATAGGTTGCTAAAAATGCCACAAATAGTCGGCTCACATATTTCAAAGATGATCTAGGCTATCCATTTGGTCCTCCTATCACGTATAGAAGCAGTAGCTTCCGCATGTTCTTTGGTGGAGTATCTCTAATAAATACCTCAATATGGGTTTCCGAGAATGGTAAAAATCATTGTAGCACTCCCTGAAATGGCGATTTTTGCCATCCATTTTATATACTTTATTGCTTAGAGGCTGTAGGTACCTCGAGTATTTTTGTGGACTATCCCTCAGAAACGCTTCGCGATAGATTCCTAAAAATGTCACAAATCGTCGTCTCACACCTTTCAAAGACGATTTAGGCTATCCATTTGGTCCTCCTATCACCTATAAAAATACCAGGTACCTCATGCTGTTTGGTGGACTATATCTAGTAAATACTTCATATTGGTTCCCGAGAATGGTAGAAATCATTGTATCACACCCTGTAAAGCCGAATTTTACGATCCATTTTATTAACATCCTCGCTTAGTGGCAGTAGGTACCTCGAGTATTTTAGTGGACGATGGTTCAGAGACGCATCATGATAGGTTCCTGAAAATGTCAGAAATCGTCGTCTCACACTGTTCAAGACGATTTAGGCTATCTATTTGGTCCTCCTATCACGTATAGGGGCAGTATCTACCTCATGTCCTTTGGTGGACTATTTCTAATAAATCCATCATATAAGTTATCGAGAATGGTATAAATCTTTGTATCACACAATGTAAAGGCAAATTTGGTAATCCATTTTATCTACTTTCTCGCTTAGTGGCAGTAGGAACCATGAGTATTTTAGTGGTCAATCGTTCAGAAACGCTTAACGATAGATTCCTAAAAATTTCCCAAATCGTCGTCTCACACCGTTCAAGTCAATTTAGGCTATCTATTTGGTCCACCTATTGAGTATTGAAGCAGTAGCTTCCTCATATTATTTGGTGGACTATCTCTAAGAAATAACTCAATATGGGTTCCCGAGAATGGTAAAAATCATAGTATCACTCCCTGTAAATGCAATTTTTGCCATCCATTTTATCGACATTCTCGCCTAGTGGCAGTAGGGATCTCGAGTATTTTAGTGGACTATCGTTCAGAAACGATTCGCTATAGGTTCCTAAAAATGTCACAAATCGTCGTCTCACACAGTTCAAAGACGATTTAGGCTATCCATTTGGTTCTTCTATCGCGTATAGAAGCAGTAGGTACCTCATGTTCTTTCGTGGACTATCTAATAAATCCTTCATCCTTCCCGAGAACGGTATAAATCATTGTATCACACCCAGTAAAAGCGATTTTGGCTATTCATTTTTTCTACTTTCTCGCTTAGAGGCAGTCGGTACCTCGAGTATTTTAGTGGACTATCGTTCAGAAACGCTTTGCGATAGGTTCCTAAAAATATCACAAATGGTCGTCACAATCAGTTCAAAGACGATCTAGGCTATCCATTTGGANAGAAAGTCGGTACCTCGAGTATTTTAGTGGACTATCGTTCAGAAACGCTTTGCGATAGGTTCCTAAAAATATCACAAATGGTCGTCACAATCAGTTCAAAGACGATCTGGGCTATCCATTTAAAATCCATCCATATACCTCATGTTCTTTGGTGGACTATATCTAATAAATACTTCATTTTGGTTCCCGAGAATGTTACAAATCATTGTATCGCACCGTCTAAAGGCTAATTTGATCATCTATTTTATCTACTTACTCGCCTAGTGGCAGTAGGTACCTCGAGTATTTTAGTGGACTATCCTTCAGAAACGCTTCGCGGTAGATTCTGAAAAATGACACACATCGGCGTGTCACACCGAAGATTTAGGCTATCCATTTGGTCCTCCTATAACGTATAGAAGCAGTAGCTTCCTCATGTACTTTGGTGGACTATCTCTAATAAATACTTCAATATGGGTTTCTGAGAGTGGTTAAAATCATTGTATCACACCCTGTAAAGGCGAATTTGACGATCCATTTTATTAACATCCTCGCTTAGTGGCAGTAGGTACCTTGAGTATTTTAGTGGACGATAGTTCAGAGACGCATCATGATAGGTTCCTGGAAATGCCACAAATCGCCGCCTCGCACGGTTCAAAGACGATTTAGGCTATCCATTTGGTCCTCCCATCACGTACGGAAGCAGTAGCTACCTCATGTTCTTCGGTGGACTATCTCTAATAAATATTTCAATATAGATTTCCGAGAATTTTAAAAATAATTGTATCACTCCCTGTTAAGGCGTTTTTCGCCATCCATTTTATCTACTTTCTCGCTTAGAGGCAGTAGGTACCACAAGTATTTTAGTGCACTATCATTCAGAAACGCTTCGCAATAGGTTCCTAAAAATGTCACAAATGGTCTCACACAGTTCAAAGACGATTTAGGCTATCTATTTGGTCCTCCTATCACGTAGAGAAGCCGCAGCTACCTCATGTTCTTTGGTGGACCATTTCTAATAAATAGTTCATATTGGCTCCCGAGAATGGTAAAAATCATTGTATCACACCCTGTAATGGTGAATTTGGCCATCCATTTTATCTACTTTCTCGCTTAGTGGCAGTAGGTACCTCGAGTATTTGAGTGGACAATCGTTCATGAACGCTTCGCGATTGGTCCCTAAAAATGTCACAAATCGCCGAATCACACAGTTCAAGGACGATTTAGGCTATCCATTTGGTCATCCTATCGCGAATAGAAGCAGTAGCTACCTAATGGTGTTTGGTGTATTTTCACTAATAAATACTTCAGATAAGTTATCGAAAATGGTAAAAATCATTGTATCACACCCTGTAAAGGCGAATTTGGCCATCCATTTTATCTACTTTCTCGCTTAGAAGCAATAGGTACCTCGAGTAATTTAGTGGTCTATCGTTGAGAAACGCTTCGCTGTAGGATCCTAAAAATGTCACAATTCGCCGTCTCACACAGTTCAAAGACGATCTAGGCTATCCATTGGGTCCTCCTATCACGAATAGAGGCAGCAGCTACCTCATCTTCTTTGGTGGGCTATATCTAATCAATACTGCATATTGGTTCCCGAGAATGGTAAAAATCATTGTATCACACCCTGTAAAGGCGAATTTGGCCATCCATTTTATCTACTTTCTCGCTTTGAAGCAATAGGTACCTCGAGTAATTTAGTGGTCAATCGTTGAGAAACGCTTCGCTGTAGTCTCACACCGTTCAAAGACGATTTAGGCAATCCATTTGGTCCTTCTGTCCGTATAGAAGCAGTAGGTGCCTCATGTTATTTGTGGACTATTTAATAAATTCTTCAAATAGGTTCCCGAGAGTTGTGTAAACCATTGTATCATACCCAGTAAAGGCGAATTTGGCCATCCTTTTTATCCACTTTCTCGCTTAGTGGCAGTAGGTACCTCGAGTATTTTAGTGGTCTATCGTTCAGAAACGCTTCGCGATAGGTTGCTAAAAATGCCACAAATAGTCGGCTCACATATTTCAAAGATGATCTAGGCTATCCATTTGGTCCTCCTATCACGTATAGAAGCAGTAGCTTCCGCATGTTCTTTGGTGGAGTATCTCTAATAAATACCTCAATATGGGTTTCCGAGAATGGTAAAAATCATTGTAGCACTCCCTGAAATGGCGATTTTTGCCATCCATTTTATATACTTTATTGCTTAGAGGCTGTAGGTACCTCGAGTATTTTTGTGGACTATCCCTCAGAAACGCTTCGCGATAGATTCCTAAAAATGTCACAAATCGTCGTCTCACACCTTTCAAAGACGATTTAGGCTATCCATTTGGTCCTCCTATCACCTATAAAAATACCAGGTACCTCATGCTGTTTGGTGGACTATATCTAGTAAATACTTCATATTGGTTCCCGAGAATGGTAGAAATCATTGTATCACACCCTGTAAAGCCGAATTTTACGATCCATTTTATTAACATCCTCGCTTAGTGGCAGTAGGTACCTCGAGTACTTTAGTGGACGATGGTTCAGAGACGCATCATGATAGGTTCCTGAAAATGCCACAAATCGCCGCCTCGCACGGTTCAAAGACGATTTAAGCTATGCATTTGGTCCTCCTATCACGTATAAAAGCAGTAGAAACCTCATGTTCTTTGGTGGACTATTTCTAATAAATGGTTCATATTGGTTCCCGAGAATGGTAAAAATCATTGTAGCACGCCCAGTAAAGGCGAATTTGGCCATCCATTTTATCTACTTCGTCGCTTAGTGGTAGTGGGTACCTCGAGTATTTGAGTGGACAATCGTTCAGAAACGCTTCGCGATAGATTCCTGAAAATGTCATAAATCGTCGTCTAACCAAGTTCAAAGACGGTTTAGGCTATCTATTTGGTCATCCGATCACGCATAGAAGCAGTAGCTACCTCATGTTCTTTGGTGGACTATTTCTAATAAATACCTCATATTAGTTCCCGAGTGTGGTGTAAATTATTGTATCACACCCTGTAATAGCGAATTTGGCCATCCATTTTATCTACCTTCTCGCTTGATGGCAGTAGGTACCTCGAATATTTTAGTGGATTATCGTTCGGGAACGCTTCGCGATAGGTTCCTAAAAATGTCACAAATCGTCGTCTCACACGGCTCAAAGACGATTTAGGCTATCTATTTGGTCCTCCTATCATGTATAGGGGCAGTATCTACCTCATGTTCTTTGGTGGACTATTTCTAATAAATACATCATATAAGTTATCGAGAATGATATAAATCATTGTATCACACCCTGTAAAGGCGAATTTGGCAATCCATTTTATCTACTTTCTCGCTTAGTGGCAGTAGGTCCCATGATTATTTTAGTGGTCTATCGTTCAGAAACGCTTCGCGATACTTTCCTAAAAATGTCACAAATCGTCGTCTCACACAATTCAATTACGATTTAGGCTATCCATTTAGTCCTTCTATCACGTATAGAAGCAGTAGCTACCCCATGTTCTATGGTATACTATTTCTAATAAATACATCATATAAGTTATCGAGAATGGTATAAATCATTGTCTCACACCCTGTAAAGGCGAATTTGGCCATCCATTTTCTCTATTTTCTTCCATAGTGGCGGTAGGTATCTCGAGTTCCCGGAAATACCACAAATCACCGTCTCACACGGTTCAAAGACGGTTTAGGCTATCCAGTTGGTCATCCTATCGCGAATAGAAGCAGTAGCTTCCTAATGGTGTTTGGTGTATTTTCACCAATAAATACTTCAGATAAGTTATCGAAAATGGTATAAATCATTGTATCACACCCTGTAAAGGCGTATTTGGCCATCTATTGTATCTACTTTCACGCTTAGAGGTAGTAGGTACCTTGAGTATTTTGGTAGACTATCGTTCAGAAACGCTTAACGATAGATTCCTAAAAATGTCCCAAATCGTCGTCTCACACCGTTCAAGACAATTTAGGCTATCTATTTGGTCCACCTATTGAGTATTGAAGCAGTAGCTTCCTCATATTATTTGGTGGACAATTTCTAAGAAATACCTCAATATGGGTTCCCGAGAATGGTAAAAATCATAGTATCACTCCCTGTAAAGGCAATGTTTGCCATCCATTTTATTTACATTCTCGCCTATTGGCAGTAGGTATCTCGAGTATTTTAGTGGACTATCGTTCAGAAACGATTCGCTATAAGTTCCTAAAAATGTCACAAATCGTCGTCTCACACCGTTCAAGACGATTTAGGCTATCTGTTTGGCCCTCCTATCGCGTATAGGAGCAGTATCCACCTCATGTTCTTTGGTGGACTATTTCAAATAAATACTGCATATTGGTTAACGAGAATGGTAAAAATCATTGTATCACACCCTGTAAATGCGAATTTGGCCATCCATTTTATCTACTTTCTCGCTTAGAGGCAGTAGGTACCTCAAGCATTTTAGTGCACTATCGTTCAGAAACGCTTCGCTATAGGTTCCTAAAAATGTCACAAATCGTCTCACACAGTTCAAAGACGATTTAGGCTATCTATTTGGTCCTCCTATCACGTAGAGAAGCCGCAGCTACCTCATGTCCTTTGGTGGACCATTTCTAATAAATAGTTCATATTGGTTCCCGAGAATGTTAAAAATCTTTGTATCACACCCTGTAATGGCGAACTTGGCCATCCATTTTATCTACTTTCTCGCTTAGTGGCAGTAGGTACCTCGAGTATTTGAGAGGACAATCGTTCAGGAACGCTTCGCGATTGGTCCCTAAAAATGTCACAAAAATGCCGTCTCACACAGTTCAAAGACGATTTAGGCTATCCATTTGGCTCTTCTATCACGTCTAGCAGCAGTTGCTACCTCATGTTCTTTGGTGCACTATTTAATATTTCCTTCATACAGGTTTCCGAGAATCGTAGAAATCATTGTATCATCACCTGTAAAGGCCAATTTGGTAATCCATTTTATCTACTTTCTCGCTTAGTGGCAGTAGGTACCATGAGCACTTTAGTGCAATATCGTTTAGAGACACTTCGCGATAGGTTTCTAAAAATGTCACAAATCGTCGTCTCACACAGTTCAATGACGATTTAGGCTATCCATTTGGTCCTTTTATCACGTATAGAAGCAGTAGCTAGCTCATTGTCTTTGGTGGACTATTTCTAATAAATACATCACATAAGTTATTCAGAATGGTATAAATCATTGTATCACACCCTGTAAAGGCGAATTTGGTAATCCATTTTATCTACTTTCTCGCTTAGTGGCAGTAGGTACCTTGAGTATTTTGGTGGACTATCGTTCAGAAACGCTTAACGATAGATTCTTAAAAATGTCACAAATCGTCGTCTCACACCGTTCAAGACATCTTAGGCTATCTATTTGGTCCTCCTATCGAGTATAGAAGCAGTAGTTTCCTTATATTCCTTGGTGGACTATCTCTAATAGATACCACAATATGGGTTTCCGAGAATAGTAAAAATCATGGTATCACTCCCTGTAAAGGCAATTTTTGCCATCCATTTTAAATATTTACTCGCATAGAGGCAGTAGGTACCTCGTGTATTTTGGTGGACTATCGTTTAGAGACACATCGCGATAGGTTACTAAAAATGTCACAAATCGCCGACTCACACCGTTCAAGAAAATTTAGGCTATCTATTTGGTCCTCCTATCACGTATAGAAGCAATAGCCACCTCATGTTCTTTGGTGCACTACTTAATACATCCTTCATATAGGTTTCCGAGAATCGTAAAAATCATTGTATCACACCCTGTAAAGGCGTATTTGGCCATCTATTGTATCTACTTTCACGCTTAGAGGTAGTTGGTACCTTGAGTATTTTGGTAGACTATCGTTCAGAAACGCTTAACGATAGATTCCTAAAAATGTCCCAAATCGTCGTCTCACACCGTTCAAGACAATTTAGGCTATCTATTTGGTCCTCCTATCGAGTATAGAAGCAGTAGCTGCCTCATATTCTTTGGTAGACTATCTCTAATAAATACCACAATATGGGCTTCGGAGAATGGTAGAAATTATGGTATCACACCCTGTAAAGGCGCTTTTTGCCATCCATTGTATATACTTTCTTGCTTAGAGGCTGTTGATACCTCGAGTATTTTTGTGGACTATCCCTTAGAAACGCTTCGCGATAGATTCCTAAAAATGTCACAAATCGTCGTCTCACACCTTTCAAAGACGAATTAGGTTATCCATTTGGTCCTCCTATCACCTATAAAAATAGTAGGTACCTCATGCTGTTTGGTGGACTATATCTAATAAATACTTCATATTGGTTGCCGAGAATGGTAGAAATCATTGTATCACACCCTGTAAAGGCGAATTTGACGATCCATTTTATTAACATCCACGCTTAGTGGCAGTAGGTACCTCGAGTATTTTAGTGGACGATGGTTCAGAGACGCATCATGATAGGTTCCTGAAAATGCCACAAATCGCCGCCTCGCACGGTTCAAATACGATTTAGGCTATCCATTTGGTCCTCCTATCACGTATAAAAGCAGTAGAAACCTCATGTTCTTTGGTGGACTATTTCTAATAAATACTGCGTATTGGTTACCGAGAATTGTAAAAATCATTGTATCGCACCCTGTAAATGAGAATATGGCAATCCATTTTATCAACTTTCTCGCTTAGTGGCAGTAGGTACCATGAGTATTTTAGTGGACTATCGTTCAGAAGCGCTTCGCGATAGGTTTCTAAAAATTGTCACAAATCTTCGTCTCACACAGTTCAAAGACGATTTAGGCTATCCATTTGGTCCTCCTATCACGTATAAAAGCAGTAGAAACCTCATGTTGTTTGGTGGACTATATCTAATAAATACTTCATATTGATTCCCGAGAATGGTAAAAACCATCGTATCACACCCTGTAAAGGCGAATTTGACCATCCATTTTATCAACTTTCTCGCTTAGTGGCAGTAGGTACCTCGAGTATTTTAGTGGACGATGGTTCAGAGACGTTTCATGATAGGTTTCAGAAAATGCTACAAATCGCCGCCTCGCACGTTTCAAAGACGATTCAGGGTATCCATTTGGTCCTCCTATCACGTAGGAAAGCAGTACCTACCTCATGCTCTTTGGTGGACTATCTCTAGTAAATACTACAATATAGGTTTCCGAGAATTTAAAAAATAATAGTATCACTCCCTGTTAAGGTGATTTTTGCCATCCATTTTATATACTTTCTTGCTTAGAGGCTGTAGATACCTCAAGTATTATGGTGTACTATCACTCAGAAACGCTTCGCGATAGATTCCTAAAATTGTCATAAATCGTCGTCTCACACCATTCAAAGGTGATTTAGGCTATCCACTTGGTCCTCCTATCACGTATAAAGGCAGTAGATTCCTCATGTTCTTTGGTGGACTATATCTAATAAATACTTCAAGTTGGTTCCCGAGAATGGTAAAAATCATTGTTTCACCCTGTAAAGGCGAATTTGGCCCTCGATTTTATCTACTTCCTTGCTTAGTTGCACCAGGTATCTCGAGTATTTTAGTGGACTATCGTTCTGAAACGCTTCGCAATAGGTTCCAAAGAATGTCACAAATCGTCGTCTCACACAGCTCAAAGATGATTTCGGTTTTCCATTTTGTCCTGTCACGTATATAAGCAGTAGCTACCTCATGTCCTTTGGTGGACTATTTCTAATAAATACTTCATATTAGTTCCCGAGAATGGTGAAAATTATTGTATCACACCCTGTAATAGCGAATTTGGCCATCCATTTTATCTACTTTCTCGCTTGATGGCAGTAGGTCCCTCGAATATTTTAGTGGATTATCGTTCAGGAACGCTTCGCGATAGGTTCCTAAAAATGTCACAAATCGTCGCCTCACACGGTTCAAAGACGATTTAGGCTATCTATTTGGCCCTCCTATCACGTATCGAAGCAGTATCTACCTCATGCTCTTTGGTGGACTATTTCTAAAAAATACTGCATATTGGTTCCCGAGAATGTTAAAAATCATTGTATCACACCCTGTGAATGCTAATTTGGCAATCCATTTTATCTACTTTCTCGCTTAGTGGCAGTAGCTACCATGAGTATTTTGGTGGACTATCGTTCAGAAACGATTCGCGATAGGTTTCTAAAAATGTCACAAATCGTCATCTCACACAGTTCAAAGACGATTTAGGCTATCCATTTGGTCCTTCTATCACGTATATAAGCAGTAGCGACCTCATGTTTTTTGGTGGACTATTTCTAATAAATGCTTCATATTGGTTCCCAAGAATGTTAAAAATCATTGTATCACACCCTGTAAAGGCGAATTTGTCAGTCTATCTTATCAACTTTCTCGCTTAGGGGCAGTAGGTACATCGAGTACTTGAGAGGACTATCGTTTAGAAGCGCTTCGCGATAGGTTCCTATGAATGTCACAAATCGTCGTCTCACACCGTTTAAGACGATTAAGGCTATCTATTTGGTCCTCCTATCACGTATAGAAGCAGTAGCTGTCTCATATTCTTAGGTGGACTGTCTCTAATAAATACTTCAATGGTTTCCGAGAATCGTAAAAGTCATTGTATCACTCCCTGTAAAGTCGATTTTTGCCATTCATGTATATACTTTATCGCTTAGAGGCAGTGGGTTCCTCGAGTATTATAGAGGACTATCGTTTAGAAACGCTTCGCAATAGATTTCAAAAAATGTCACAAATCGTCATCTTACACCGTTCAAGACGATTTAGGCTATCTATTTGGTCCTCCTATCACGTATATAAGCAGTATCTACCTCATGTTTTTTGGTGGACTATCTCTAATAAATGCTTCAATATAGGTTTTCTAGAATTTTAAAAATCATTGTATCACTCCCTGTAAAGGCGAATTTCGCCATCCATTTTATCTACTTTCTCGCTTAGAAGCAGTAGGTACCTCGAGTATTTTAGTGGTCTATCGTTGAGAAACGCTTCGCTGTAGGTTCCTAAAAATGTCCCAAATCGCCGTCTCACACCGTTCAAGACGATTTAGGCTATCTATTTGGTCCTCCTATCACGTATAGAAGCAGTAGCAATCTCATGTTCTTTGTTGGACTATCTCTAATAAACGCTTCAAAATAGGTTTTCTAGAATTTGAAAAACCATCGTATCACTCCCTGTAAAGGCGATTTTCGCCATCCAATTTATATACTTTCTTGCTTAGAGGCTGTAGGTACCTTGAGTATTTTAGTGGACTATCGTTCAGAAACGCTTCGCGATAGGTTCCTAAAATTGTCATAAATCGCCGTCTCACACAGTGCAAAGACGATTTAGGCTATTCATTTGGTCCTTCTATCACGTATAGAAGCAGTAACGACCTCATGTTCTTTGGTGGACTATTAAATAAATCCTTCATATAGATTCTCGAGAATGGTATAAATCATTGTATCACACCCAGTAAATTCGAATTTGGCCATCCATTTTATTTACTTTCTCGCTTAGTGACAGTAGGTACCTCGAGTACTTTAGTGGACGATGGTTCAGAGACGCGTCATGATTGGTTCCTGAAAATGCCACAAAACGGCGTCTCATACGGTTCAAAGACGATTTAGGCGATCCACTTGGTCATCCTATCACGTACAGAAATGGTAGCCACCTAATGTTCGTTGGTGGGTTATCTCTAATAAATGCTTCATATAAGTTATCGAGAATAGTATAAATCATTGTATCACACCCTGTAATGGCGAATTTAGCCATCCATCTTATCTACTTTCTCGCTTAGAAGCAGTAGGGACCTCGAGTATTTTAGTGGTCTGTCGTTGAGAAACGCTTCGCTGCAGGTTCCTAAAAATGTCACAATTCGCCGATTCACACAGTTCAAAGACGATCTACGCTATCCATTTGGTCCTTCTATCACGAATAGAAGCAGCAGCTACCTCATGTTCTTTGGTGGGCTATATCTAATAGATACTTCATATTGGTTCCCGAGAATGTTAAAAATCATTGTATCACACCCTGTAAAGGCGAATTTGTCCATCCATTTTATCTACTTTCTCACTAAGTGGCAGTAGGTACCTCAAGTATTTTAGTGGTTTCGGGATCGTAGCGCAGCGTGAATAAAAATGGTCTGCATTATCGCCATAATAGCAAAATGAAAGAAAATAAAACGGCGGCAATGTCTTTGGAACGTATATTTACAGAAGCGATAACTGGTCGCATGGACGGTCTAGTACCAAGTAAAACTTACCTCTATATTACTCTACTATACACCAAGTTAACCCCCTGCGCGTCTCTTTCCCTCCGGTATGAGACGACCAAAAAGAACCGGATGAATGTAATAAAAATTGGAAAGTTATCTCTGCTAAAACGCATTTTGCTAGAAAACTATTTGTTAGCCTTCGGCCGCTTCGCCACCCTTGGAAGTGCAGGTAGTCGAAGGCTTTCGAAGTTTTGTGATAAATTCGGCGGGAAAAAGACGCAGAAGGTTAAATATTCTATTTACAATTTCTACAAACTACAAACTTCTTTAATATAATTTGGCTCGAAGGTAAGTAGCGTGACCGCTACAGTACCCCCTTGCCAGTGATTATGTCACAATAATGAAAAGAGATATTTTATATACAACTGAAAGAAAAAAATGTATGTACAACTTATGCTATGAAGAACTTAAAAGTAATGCTATATATTATTACAGATTGGTCTATACAATGTTAACGACCTTAGCATCCAGCTTGGTAACGGTCGGGGAATCTAACACGTCTACCTGATCTTCGGGGGTTGTCGTTGTGCTCAGCTGGTTGTAGATTTGCGGGACATTGCGGATAGCTTTGTTGTTGTCTTTGGCAATCGTCTAATATGTATGCTGGCTTCAGGCGGTCGATTGACACCGTAGTATTTCTTCCATTCATAAATACTACGAATGTCTTTAACCCTCGGTCGATGACTTTAAAGGGTCCGTTGTATGGCATTTGCATGGCATTTCGGTGGGCATCATGGCGAACGAAAACATATTTGCTTGTTTGTAAGTCTTTAAATAAAAAGATCTTACGTTGTCCATGCGATGTCGGGTTTGTCGGTCGAACTTCTTGGAAATGCTGGCGTAGTTGTTGTATGAAGGTGGATTCGTCGCATCCTTCAGCTGATTTGACCAGAAATTCCCCTGGGAGTCGCAGTGGCTCGCCGTACACCATTTCCGCTGTTGTCGCTTGCAGGTCTTCTTTGAAAGCTGCCCGTATGCCTAGTAGAACTGTGGGTAGAATTGCAGTCCATTGATTGTTTTGATGGCACCGTATGGCAGCTTTCAATTGGCGATGCAACCGTTCCACCATGCCATTTGCCTGAGGGTGAAACGCAGTTGTGTGAATATGAGTCGTACCAGTTAAGCGGTTCAACGACTTAAACAAGTGCGACTCAAACTGCCGACCTTGGTCTGTTGTTAATCGTACAGGCACCCCGAACCGACAAATCCAGCCTTCGTAAAAAGTACGTGCGACTGTCTCCGCTTCCTGGTTTGGCATCGGGAAAGCCTCAGGCCAGCGAGTGTAGCGATCCACGCAGGTAAGGCAGTATTTATTGCCTTCTGAGTACGGCATTACGATTATGTCCACGTGGACATGCTCGAAGCGGGCTGTGGGGGTTGCAAAACTTGCGACAGGTGCCGAAACGTGGCGTGAAGTCTTTGACCGTTGGCACTGTACACAAGCTCGTGCCCAGGTGTGACAGTCTTTTTTCATTGACGGCCATACGAACCGTTGTGTCACAAGTTTTACCGTAGCTTTAACTCCGGGATGCGACAAGTTATGTACGGAGTTAAAAGCTACCTGACGAAACGGTTCTGTTAAGAAGGGCCTTGCTGTTGACGTAGAGAGATCGCAGAAAACTTCTGAATTAGTTCCTGGGATTGCTACTTTTTTTAGGTGAAGGCAGGAACCTTGTTGCATGAAAGTTTGCAATTCTTCATCATTTTCCTGCGATTTTGCGAGACTCTCGTAGTCAACTGTCGCGGTGACTGCCTCGACTCGCGAAAGAGCATCGGCCACTACATTGTCTTTACCGGAGATGTGTTTTATATCTGTAGTAAATTGGCTGATATAGTCCAGGTGCCTACACTGTCGCGGGGAAGCTTTCTCTGGTTTCTGCCGAAAAGCGAAAGTTAACGGTTTATGGTCCGTAAATACCGTGAACACGCGAGCTTCCACCATATGTCGAAAATAGTGCACTGCCAGATATATTGCCAGTAACTCGCGGTCGAACGCACTGTATTTTTGTTGTGTTTCGCTTAGCTTTTTCGAAAAGAAACCCAGAGGTTCCCACTTATTGTTTACATGTTGCTGCAGCGTAGCACCGACGGCATTGTCTGACGCGTCACACACGAGTGCCAGTAAAGCCCCAGGCTGGGGATGGGCGATTAACGTCGCTTCTGACAGTTCTTCTTTTGCCTTTAGAAAACACTCCGTAGCTTGCGGGGTCCAATCTACTGGTTGTTTACCTTTCTTTTTATCGCGAAGGAGATCGTTAAGCGGCGCTTGGTATTCGGCGGTTTTAGGCAAACACACGCGGTAAAAGTTCAGCATGCCTAAAAACTGCCGAAGTTGTTTCGCGGTTTTTGGTTGTGGGAAATTCCGGATCGCTTCCACTTTGTCTGGCAGGGGACGAATGCCGTTACGCGTAACCAAAAAACCTAAAAACGACACTTCACACACACCGAACGCACACTTCAACGGATTTATGACCACCCCGTACTCTTGCAGTCGTTGAAACAACTGTTGAAGATGCTGATGATGTTCCTCGTCGTTCGCGGAGGCGACTAATATATCGTCCAGATAGGCGTAGCAGAAGTCCATTTCCCAGAGGACCTCATCTATAAAACGCTGGAACGTTTGGGCTGCATTGCGTAGTCCGAAACTCATATACGGGAACTCGAATAAGCCAAAAGGTGTTGTGATGGCTGTTTTACATATGTCCTCGTCGGCTACAGGGATTTGGTTGTAGGCCCGGACTAAATCGATTTTAGAAAAAATCTTTTTACCCCGGAGCTCCTGTGCGAAGTCCTGTATGTGGCGTACCGGGTAGCGGTCAGGTATTATCCGCGCGTTAAGCGTCCGATAGTCCCCACAAGGTCGCCATTCCTCGTCCTTTTTGGGTACCATATGTAAGGGCGCAGCCCAACTACTGGATGACGGGCGCGCTGTTCCGAGTCGTATCATGGTTTCGAACTGTTTTCGCGCTGCTACTAACCTATCTGGAGCGAGTCGGCGGGGTTTGCTGACGGTGGGTGGTCCAGGGGTTGTATTTATGTAGTGACGTGTGGTATGCTTGATCTCGGGAGCACGTCCATCGGGACGTGTTATCTCGGGATATTTGGCTAACAGGTCATGATAAGGTGAATGCCCGTTAATCACTTTAACCGCCGCTACACTTGTCACGCACACCCGACCACGGGATGAGAGGTTCGTTTCCTGGTCTATCAACTGGCCACGTTTGATATCTACCAGTAACCCGTAATGAGCCAAAAAGTCCGCACCGATTATGGGCTTGGAGATATCCGCGATAACGAACTTCCAAGGAAACGAACGACGCAGTCCTAGGTTGAGAGAAAGGGTTGTGGTGCCGTAAGTCACGATGATCGAACCGTTTGCGGCCGCTAGTTCGTACGACGACCTTTTGAGTGGCCCACGAATTAATGTCCGGGGGTACACACACAGGTCCGCACCAGTGTCCACTAAAAAATCAGTCTTTGTCTCGCGATCGGTGACAAACAGACGGCGCGTTTTAAAATCCGGGTCACTTGCCGCCATCAGTGCCCGTTTGTTGCGTTTCCCGCGAAATTGCAGGGATGTTTGCATTTGTTTGCCCTGTTGCCAAACTGCCAATGATACCAGCACACTCCAGAAGCTGGTGGTTCGCGCGACCGCGAGCGACGGCGGCTAGTCGAACGAGACCGCGGGCGATGGGATTCCGGCGGTCTGTTGTCCCGAATAGCACTCACTTCCTGCCGTATGCTGGCTAATTCCTCCCGCAAGTGCAGCGTAAGCTGTGCTAACTGAATCTGCACTTGGGCCTCCAGGGATGGGCTTTGGGTCTCCGCAATACAGGGCGTTGTAATTTTCGTCGCCTCGTGTACGGCGTCTGCAAGATCAGCGACTTGGTCCAGACTGCTGTTTTTTTGGGTGGCTAGGATGGCCTGCAACGAAGATGGTAAACGGCCTAGCCATAGTGTCCGCACCACACTTTCTGATACGGCTGACCCGCCGAGATCCCGCAAGTGCCTCAAAAACTGCGAGGGCTTGCGGTCCCCGATCGCCTCGTGCTCCAAAAGCCGTCGCGTCCGTTCCTCCTGCGAGGAGCTGAGCCTCTTTATAAGCTCTTCCTTCAATTTTTTATAGGGTTCGTGGGATGGTGGAGACAATGCGATATCCTTAACTTCTATTACGTGTTTCGGATCAAGGGCGCTCAGGATATAACCGAATTTTGTGGTTTCGGCTGAAACTCCACTAACTTCGAAATTTCTCTCCACTATCGCGAACCAAAGTTCAGGCTCTGCGGGCATGAATGCTGGGAGACGAACCGACACACGGTCTATTTGTGGGGAATTGTCTTGAGCCATTTTTGGTCACCGCCAGAAAATTTGCGCACTTTAACACACACACGCGCGTAAATTATTACCGACGCGGATAATCACTTTTATTCGCGCACTGATCACGTCGGGGTCACCACTTTCGGGATCGTAGCGCAGCGTGAATAAAAATGATCTGGGCCGGTAGCTCAATGAAAGAAAATAAAACGGCGGCAAAGTCTTTGGAATGTTTATGTACAGGAGCGATAACTGGTCGCATGGACGGTCTAGTACCAAGTTAAAACTTACATCTAAATTACTATACTATACACCAAGTTAACCCCCTGCGCGTCTCTTTCCCTCCGGTATGAGACGACGAAAAAGAACCGGATGAATGTAATAAAAATTAGAAAGTTATCTCTGCTAAAACGCATTTTGCTAGAAAACTATTTGTTACCCTTCGGCCGCTTCGCTACCCTTGGAAGTGCAGGTAGTCGAAGGCTTTCGAAGTTTTGTGATAAATTCGGCGGGAAAAAGACGCAGAAGGTTAAATATTCTATTTACAATCTCTACAAACTACAAACTCCTTAAATATAATTTGGCTCGAGGGTAAGTAGCGTGACCGCTACACCACCTTATCGAACCCCTTCTATATCTTTACCATAATTTCGTATAATTTCTCCACTATAATATCTCTAGCATACTTCCATGCTTCCCCTGAAATCCCATCCAGTCCTACCGCTTTTTTCATTTTCAGCGTGTCTATTCCTTTTACAACTCCATTCCTTTCTAACCCTCCTCCTCGTCTTTTACCTGACTTCCCTTCCTCATTATAAAGTGCCCCATCTACTCCGTCTCCTTGATCTTCCCACTCACTTGCTCCTTACCACTTTTTCTATATTTATTTATTATTTTTCAAAACTCCTCTCTACCCCTCGTCGGGTTTAATTCATTTATTAATTTTTCACTGTAATCCTTGTCTTTTTTAATCTGCTCACTATATTCAAATATTTTCTTTTTGTATGCTTTCTCTTCACACTCATCTCTTTTCTATTTATTTAAAGCATCTATATACTTCATTTTTCCTCCCAAAAATCCCCATCCCACCATTGCTCACTCCTTTCAGTCGTTTTTGTTCTCCTTACAAACATACATTCTCTCACCATCTTAATCATATCTTCCCGATTCTCTATCCTCCTATTCTTTCCTCCACTTTCTTCCTAAACTCCCCAATTGCTTTCTTCCCGCAATCATGCATCTCTTTATATTCTCCTTCATTCGCACCTTATGCATTTTTAATTTCTTTTTTTCGGTTTAATTGACAATAAGCTGTAAATGCGTTTTTTATACTTTAATGCATTCAGTAGTACCCAGGAGTATTTCCCAATATCTCAACGTAAATCATAACAAAATTTCCTCATTCTTTTTGACCAATCGTATTTCCCACGTACATTCTGACTATTCTTGCTTATCATTAATAATCATCATCATCATAAAGTCCTCAGTCTTAAGATTGGAGAGGCATCTTCACTCTTTCCTCTCCTGAGTCAATCTTCGCATTACCCTAAAACTAGAACATCCCACATCCTTAATTATTTGCGAACAGTAATCTAATCTAGGTCTACATCTACCCCTCCTAACTCCCGTTTCTGCCTCTAATATGTCTCTAACTTGACCTTCATGCGTAAGAAGGTGTCCTACCAACCTATCTCGCCTATTTTTTGTTGACTTCCATAGAGTCCTCTATTCTTCTATTCTTTCTAATTCCTCCTCATTTCTAACCTTTTCTANCTCCTATTCTTTCTAATTCCTCCTCATTTCTAGCCTTCTTTATACACAGTATCCTCATAATTCGCCCGTAACATTAACCTTTTCTTTTACACTACGCCCACCGTCTTCGTTTCTCACCTGTACAGAGACGTGCTCCAAACATATACTTTTATCAAACTTCCTGTATACCGAAAATCAGCCGCTTCTTCTAATTATTCATCTCTTATCTTTACATTCACTCTTCCCTTAGTTTTTCTTCCATTGCGTACCAATATTTTTGCTTTACTTTTATGTATTTTCATACAATATTGTTTTGTCAATACCGCTTTCATTAACAGATAATATAATTTTACCCATTATAATAATTCTGACAGTTAATTCAAAATTCAATTCTCCTACTAAATTACTCATTAGGTCTACTTGTGGTATACAGATTACATGTTGTTAATTAAGTATAAATATTGTTTACAAAATAATACCCAGCCCTTTTTCCATCCAAATTATTTTCATTAAATTTAAAAAGAACAGTAAGTCTCCTATTGGTTTATTTCAAATAAATACAGACTGATTACATACCTACACATATTCATAAATAAATAATTTACTACATAAAAAATGAGGATGTATACGTAGGTATTATATCAATTTAATTACGGTATTATAAAAACTTCAAAGCAGATTAATATTTAATACTCTTTTCAGTTTTGTTTCCGTCCATATTTTGTGACATGCTACAAGCACTATTTATTGAATAATTTATTTATCACACGTGACATACATGCATCTAATCCGTCTAATAATAAGCACTGTGGGAAACTCCATCGTAAGCGGATTCTTCTATTGGGGTTGCATCCCTGGGAGGCGTGTAATCAGAAACACCATCTACAAAATCATCACAATAAATTCGGCAAAAATTCGGTCATGGATTTTCTAAAAAAAATCTTGGGCCGGTGAGGTTTTATTTTTTTATTGGTATTTACAGAAGTTAATATTAGGAAGAGAGTCAGACAAAGGAAGAAGAAGTAGAGAAAGAGCGAATATGAAGATAGGAGGCGAGAGATTAGAAATCAGATAAGTCAGAACGGAAGGAGTGGTAGAAATATAAAGCAGAGAATAGCGCAGGGTCGAGTCGCCTTCAGTAAAAAGAAGTTACTTCTATGCTCGCGAAGGATTAATTTAGAAATTCGAAAAAGATTGTTAACGGTGTTTGTTTTGAGCGCGGCGCTGTACGGGTGCGAAACATGGACAGTAGGCGCTACGGAAAAGAAAAGGTTAGAAGCGTTGGAAATGTGGTGTTACAGGCGAATGATGAGAATACCGTGGAAAGAGAAGGTTAGCAATTAAGAGGTATTAGAAAGAATAGGAGAACAGAGGACCGTATGGAAGTCAATAAGAAATAGGCAGGAAAGGTTAGTAGGATACCTTCTCAGGCATAATGGTCTAGTCAAGGACATATTAGAGGCAGAAACAGGAGTTAAGAGTAGACCTAGATTAAATTACTATTGCAAATAGTTAAGGATGTGCGATGTTCTAGGTTGAGGGAAATACGAAGATTAGCTCAGGATAGGAAAGAGTGGAGGTGCGTGTCCAACCAGTCCTAGGACTGACGACCTTGTGAGATGATGATGGGCATTTTAAAGTCTAATGGTATTCAATAAAGCAGTTTACAAAACAGGTTAATACTGACATGAGAATAGAAAAGCACAATAATTTTTCCAGAAAATCGATGACCAAAATGTTAACGATTGTATTCCAATATTTCTAATTTCTCTATGTATTAAAAATTCATGCAACTATTACAATTAACCTTTAATTAAGTAAGCATTGAAGACATACCATAATGACCGGGAGGTTTTGGAGCAAATCCTAAATCGCCTTTATTTAAGACCCCAGTTTCCCCACTGTAAGTGTCTGGATCGACGTAGTAGGTTGTTTTCGCGCAAATAAATGCAGTGCAAAAAACTAAGAGAAGTGCGATCTAAAATATGGCAAACAGAAAAGTTATAGTATGCATTATTAAACTAATTTTAAGTGTTTTATTTTATAATAATGTTAAAATCAGAGCCAAAGTTAAGAGACTCATATTTTATTTAATCGAAAACCAATTACTTTTTAATTGATTCCAATTAAATATTAACACTTTAATTTTCCATGATTAAGCCCAAAAGCAATAGGCTAACCGTTGAACCTTATTTTCCATTAAATAAAATATTCAACCCCCAACCTTATCTGGTAACTAAAGGGACAAAATGAAAACAATATTCTTTTATAATGTTTATGTGAATTACAAACTACCCGTTTTGTTTAGAGTCACTAAAAATACAATTCGATTTATTATTTTCATTAAA
>NW_020438860.1:812345-856316 GCF_000699045.2 Agrilus planipennis | reverse complement strand
AAATTCGACTTTCAAATTGTTGACCGACAATGTGAGCCAAAAAATGGGAATTTACCATTAAAGAAACGGGTAAATAACAAAATGCACTTCCTAAATAATAAGTACAGCTTTTAACTATTTATTTTACCGTTTGGAATTATTATTAGATTCTATGACTCACCTTAAGACCGTATCCGGTTTCGGCTAAAATTTCCGGTGCCACGTAAGTGGGAGTTCCGCAAACGGTATACAGCAGTCCTGTAACTTGGCATGCAAGACCGAAGTCACCCAATTTTAATAATTCGATTTTTCCTTTTTCTTTTCTTACCTGTAAAAAAGTTTTTTCTTAAACACGAAACACCTATAACATTAGTACAACAGAAAATACATAATTTGATTTTATATTTAGCCTGTACTGTATTATAGACAATGATTAATAAAATCGACTGTACGTGCGTACGTTCGTTGGCCAATTTTGTACAAAAAAAGTTCTAGTTAAACAACGCTGAAATAAATGAACGTGGACTTTGACGGCCGGTCTCCTAAGGGCCATCGTTATTTGTTTTAGGACTTTTTGGCCGTTATCTTTGGAAATTGTTTCCCGATGTTCCACCTACAACCACGTCAGGCATTCTCAAGGACAGCACATTGCTAGACCGAGAAGAGCAACGTGCAAATGCCTGGCATAGATGTAGGCGAAACGTCAGGAAACAATTTTTAAAGACAACGGCCAGAAAGCCTGAAAACACATAAGAACGCTAAAAACCAAACTCAGCATGACTATCGTGATTTGAGTATTATCTACTATCGTGAGTTATTTTACCAGCAAGTTCTCCGGTTTAACGTCTCTATGAACTATATTAAGATTGTGCAAGTAGGCGAGTGCCGACGCCAAATGTTGAATCATTAAAGCAGCTTGATCTTCTGAAAATTTTTGTTGTTCTGTGATGGCATCAAACAGGTCTCCGCCTAAACAATCGAAACATTAAATTAAAACGGCGCTAGAATGTATATTAACCGTTTCTTACCGTCAACAAACTCACATATTAAATACAACATAGTCTTAGTATCTTCGTCCGAAATGAGACTCATTATATTTGGATGATTTAGCTTTTTCATTATTTTAACTTCGTTGTCTATCATATCCTCCTAAAAAATTACCCTTTCGTCAATTACAATTTCCAACAAATAATTCATACTCGATGTTGTTACCTTCCCCCTACATTTTGATTTATCTATTATTTTTAAGGCATATATTTTGTTTGTTTCCTTATTAAAGCACTGCCTAACTACAGCAAAGTTTCCTGAAGAATGTTTTTACTTTAGGTAAATGTAAAATGTATAAAATGAAATTTTACCATCTCCGATTATTCGTCCAACTGAATATTTATCTTTTATTGAGAGGGGAAGTTCTGAATTAACATCTTTGTTGCTCTGCAGAAAGGGGTTATCTTCAGAATCATATGTTCTGTTGAGCTGTTTCTTCGGTAAACCTGGTTTTCTTCCTATTCTAAAATAACAAAAAATGTCCTATTAAGTAAGGCACACCTTATGTCCTCGTTTTCATACCCATTTTTATAATTAGCTGTTTTATTCAATTTTTGAATTATTTTGCTCTCTTCAGAATCCAGTTCGAAATTATCTTGAGAGTATCTTTCATTACCATACACAAAGAAAATGTCCTCTTCCTCAAAAAACTGTTCCAACCTACTCACCATCTTTCCACTTAATGTAAAAACCTTCCTCACAGCACCAGAATCTAATTGAGAAGCCTCTGTCAAAGCACTCAGCGTTTGATCCATGCTGGATGCATTACGCTTATTAAGCAATAACCTGATTACCTAAATAATTTAAAATTATAACCTTTTCCCTTTTTCTCTACATTCTCACAATCTTACTTTCCTTGGTTTAAGTCCGTTTCTAATGATTGTAATGATTCTAGGTCTAACACAATCTGGTGCTACTATTTTAGGTACCAAATTTGAATTTGTATTTGAACTAAACCTTGTGTTTGATAGCCTTTTAACTCTACCCAAGTCTTTTCTACTACCATTATTATATTCTATTCGTTTAAATGTTTCCCCTTGTCCACAACAAATATAATCTTTGCCGTCTTCTAGATCCTCCAAGGAAGAAACCTAAATACAAAAATGTCTGCATCATTAGAAAATAACAAACAAAAACAGGCTCCTCACTTTTTCACCGTTTGTAGAATAAATAGCTCGAACACCGCAAGGTAAAGTTACATACTTCATCAAAATGTTTGTTAAATCGTTTATAAGGCTTTCAAAAGATCTATAACGCTCTGTAGCTACAGGTATTACAACTCCGGAGAAGTACTTATTGCCGTTATGATAAAATCGAATTCGCTTGGCCCTTTGAGATCGAGTAGATGATACCGGTCTTCCACATCTACTTACAATTGAGTCTTCTTCTCCTCCATTTAATATCGTATCGTCTAAATCAGACAGCACACTACTGCAACTTGCAGATGATACACTTCGACTTCCGCAATTATTGTTTAATTTAGACATATTACTTTCAATTAACTTTATCCATTCTCTACAAAACAGTTACTAAAATGCAGAAAACGTCTTTTGAATAATTTTGTGAACTAGCGATGTACCGAACATCAATAGAAACTAAAAAAACCCAGTATTATACATTACACGACATAATAATGCGACAGCAATTTTATCATAGTATCATAGACATAATCGACATAACAGAAAAGAATAATATCAATTAATAATAGGGCACGGTGGCTGTGTATAATTAGCCAACAAAAAATTATATCACAAACTTTCACAAACAATCGACATAGGTGAATGTATTAAATTTTGACTTTATATTTTGTGTTGGTTAATTATACACAGCCATGTTCAGTCTATGATATAGGGAATGTATCTATGGCGCTGGAAGTTCTCCACCTCATATTTATGTTTTCTACTGTCTATGGTTGGTTCTCAGTATATCTGACTATATCTGTCGGTAATATTATCTATGACTTTAATGAATGAATATCTATGACAAATTTTCTATTAAGTGGCGGTGGCTGCAACTGTCCAGTTTTCTAAACTGCGTTTTCTAGAAAAGCACCACTAAAACTGAATAAAAATGGGGCGTATGCATGCACCTGGGTATGTTTTGACCTTTTTTCTCCGAAACTTGTTCACAATAAATGTTTTGTGAATTTCACTGCTTTTGTTTTTTTTTTTTTCAAAAGTAAGGTTATTTGACGGCATGGCTTAAAGTTAGCATTTCTTTTTTTAGGAAAGGCTTAGCTCAGTCAGCTTTGCCATACCGTAGAAGTGTCCCAACATGGTTGAAGTTGACCCCAGAAGATGTAAAAGATCACATTTATAAACTGGGAAAGAAAGGTCTTACTCCCTCTCAAATTGGTTAGAATAATGTGTACTTGATCTACAACAAACTAATTATGTTTTCAAATATTGTATTTTCCAGGAGTCATTTTAAGGGACTCTCATGGTGTAGCTCAAGTACGTTTTGTGACGGGCAATAAAATTTTACGTATTATGAAATCTATGGGATTGGCTCCTGATCTTCCAGAAGACTTGTACTATCTTATTAAAAAAGCTGTCGCTATTCGAAAACATTTGGAGAGAAATAGAAAAGATAAGGACAGCAAGTTTCGATTAATTTTAGTTGAGTCAAGAATACATCGTTTAGCCAGGTACTACAAGACGAAGGGTGTCCTTGCACCTAACTGGAAATATGAATCGAGCACTGCTTCTGCCCTTGTTGCATAATGCAATTTTTGTCTCAATAAATAACATTAAAAATTAAAACGAATTGTTATTCATCTCCACAAGAGTATAAATTTTGCCTGCTTTTTTTTTAATGAAATAATAGATATTAACTAAAAAAATTTATTGATTACTATAGTTTAAGTCCTTTTGCACGTTTTTCCACTTCTCCACCAATTTAGAGACACCTTTTTTTTTTAATGATAAGCCATCTGCAATTTTTACCTAAAAGTATACAATAGTTGCTATAAAGTAATGCGAAGTGCATATAAGAATACCTTTCTTTTCTTTCGCTTTGGTACTTCTTCAGACTCACTCTTTTCACTTAAGCCACCACTTTGAGATGATAGTTTTGGTGTATTTACTTGGCCTTCTAAAGCAGCAATGTCGGAGTAAAAGAAATTAAGTTCTTGCCCCAAAACATCCGACGTTTTCGACTGATTGTTCTGCAAAGTACATGTTTATTTATAAGTATCAAAGGACTTTTATTAGTCTTTTAAATCTACATTATACTGAAACGTTGGCAGTAAAAAAAAATACTAAACGTAACTTCTTAATCAACGAAACTTTTCAATAGTTTACCGAGTGTACACTAACCGTTGAGTCGGTACTTTTTGAAATTTCAGAGACGTCTACCCCTGGTGGAAGGGGCTCTGCCACACTTCTACTCCATTCATTGTCCCCTGTGACTGTAAGCAATGAGCATATATTCAATTTGTATCTTTTTTTAAAACGGATAATTTGAAAATTACTTTCATTATTCGCCTTATCATATTGGCCTATATAAGGCGGAGGTGGTGGAGAAGGAGAACTGACTTTTGAAATCGACGGAGGGGGAGGCGGCACAACTGGTACCGTTACAGGGAGTATTGACGGAGGCAATAGTGATTGTTCGTCGAATGTTTCTTCAAGTGGTGGAGTTGTACAAATGTCCATTGCTTCATCGCTTCTGATAACGTTTGGCTGAGGATACTCCCACTGATTTTCACCTGTTTTCCGGTTGTAATAAAAGTAACGTTTATTCGGCCTACAATATTCGATAATAAGATTAAAAAAATACGACGAACTGGAAAAACGCTTAACGGAAGAACAGGTGCAAATAAGAAATTTACTATGGAAATCCTTCATATAATTTAATTTTTAAGAAATGGATCCCTAATCAAATTTAAAATAATATGTGCAGCTTCTACGGATATATGTATTGGATATTGTAATTACAAAAAAGGATTACACCTGTGTAAACCATAAACTACAAATTCTTGTAATTGTAATACTTTCGCTCGTTAAACTCTTAATTAGGCACTCGTCAGTCTAATCATACAGGTGACAATATCATTTTCTGTTATATATCATTTATATTAAATATGCAATGTTTAAAGTAGTATTTGTTTGACATTTAAAAAAAAGAAAATAAATAAATGAACAATTCAATCTCATATTCTTAAACTTTTTTGTAAATTCAGAAAGAAACTGAAAAGCCGTTTTGTTAGGTCGTCACCACGTAATCGGTAACATTTAAAACCTTTACTTTATCTAATTACAAAATAGATAAATAAGGAAAAGCAATGTTTACACTGGTGAATTCGAATATTTTCAATCGATGAAAAATTTGTAATTGTACCTGTCCCATTGCAATGACCAGCCGGCAGGAGCAGCGCTCTGCTCCAACTTCACCAATTCCGAACAGGTATCCTGAAGCCAATCCGCCAAGTATTTTGGAGTTAAACTGTTGGCTTTCAAAGCTGCGTTTAAAGTCTACAACGAAAAGTATAAAATATAAGAAAAGAGAGACCAAATTGCAATAGTTAGGAATCATACTTCCATCTGTATAAACAGCGTCTGAACTGCAGAGGTTGGTTCACGTCCTTCGCTAAGAAATCTCAATTTTTCTGACAAAGCTTGTGATGTTTCTTCGATGTCTTGAAGCATCTTCCATTTGCACTTGTTTTCCTCTTCGTTAATACTGATGTTTTCCCCGCCTTTTTCCAAATTACTATCCGCACTGATATCAGAGCTGACAAACAGAATACCTCCGCTTTTAAATCCCATGTACTTTTTCTTTATACAGCAAAAATTTTTATTTGAGTCATTATAACCGAGTCCCGCATACTCGTTGTTTCCTGTTAGAATCGGGGTATTCTTTTTTGTCGTAGTATATTCTAAATTTATCCTCTTCTTTCTTTGATGAAGTATACTTTCTGTATTCATTTGGAATTTTTGCTGATCTTTTCTTTCTTTTTCAATAAACTGCTTAAAATCGGTTAAATTAGCATCTTTTGGCGTTGTTGTTTCTCCAACTTCGTCGTCTTCGTCAGAATTTCCATAGCCAGCCACCAGTGAGAATCCCCCTGCTACTGTTTTCATTTGAACATCAACACAATGTGTGTTTTGATTATCTTCAGGTTTCTCATAAATTTTGTCGTTCAACTGTTTTGATATATTACAACTTTTTGATTGTTCTGTTGAAACATCAATCTCGCATTTATCACTGTCACATTCCTCCAGTTTATTGTCTTCAGTGTTGATTCCTTCTTCACAATCTGGACTCTGATAAGAAAATGTAAAAACAGAAACATCTTTTACACATCAACCAGCACATCTCACTACTGACTTCAGAATCTGTGAATTCTCTACTTAAATTAAGGAGAACTCTAACAGACTAATCATCATGTAAATTATACAAAAAAATATCAGCTTGAAAACTTTGTCCTTCATAAAAAATAAAATCATTTTTATTTATCATCATTCATGTATTACTTAATTTAAATAAATTATCTTAACAACAGGTCTCTTTACCTTACTACAGCTAGAATGGTTTTCTTCAGATTCTGATTCCAATTCATACGAAGGTACAAGCATCACCTTCCTGCAAATATTCCCTTCTTTATTTATTTGCCAGGCACATAATATAGTAGCAATACACATAAAAAATGAATATTAAACCTGCAAGGGTATACAAATACACCTGTATACATCCCGGAAAACCTTTAATTAACTAATTAATTTATTTATTTATTTAACCAGCAAATACAAGTCGTATAGACATATTTAAATCCCTTAGGGCTGCTAATTTTTAAACAAAAGTTATTGCAGAAAATAACAACTTACTTGCTTTCAACAGCAGATTTTATGTTTTCACCTTCTACCACTTTCTTTCTGTAATCTAAATCGTTATTCTCATTAAGAGTTTCCTCTTTCCTACGTACAGACAGGCCTTTGCATTCTGATATCTTATAGATCTTTAAATTATTTTGTACCTTGGCATTTGAAAGAAACGACGACGCTTGTGGTGGCATATATAGATTTAATGAAGTTTTGCTAGTTTTGTCCTTCCACAATCTATAAGTCTCAGGCATCTCCCAAGTTACTTCGTCGGTTGTTGTATTCCAATAGTATACATAACCGCTACTTTCGTCAAAACATTCCTGCCACACTGTAATTTTATTATTATCAACTCATGATTGATTTTTTTAGCTGGCAAATACAGCATACCACATTCCGTTTTAATCTGTTTTTTTTTAGCCGGGGTAATTTTGTTTATTTCATCAAAAAAGTCGTTCAAAGTGGAATCCATACCGCAGTTATGAACCAGAATGTGGATTAAATATCGCAACCGCCGTCGCGTCATCTGTTGTCGTTTCACTAAAATGTATGTCGGTAATGCCGACTTGTTGGGTTGGGTTATGTTCGGTTGAGTTGGGTTGGGTTATGTTCGGTTGAGTTGGGTTGGGTTATGTTCGGTTGGGTTGGGTTGGTAGGTTGGGTTATGTTTGGTTGGTAGGTTGGGTTATGTTTGGTTGGGTTGGGTTGGTAGGTTGAGTTATGTTAGGTTGGGTTGGGTTATGTTCAGTTGGTTTAGGTTGGGTTGGTAGGTTGGGTTATGTTCGGTTGGGTTGGGTTGGGTTGGTAGGTTGGGTTATGTTTGGTTGGTAGGTTGGGTTATGTTTGGTTGGTAGGTTGAGTTATGTTTGGTTGGTAGGTTGGGTTGGATTGGTAGGTTAGGTTGAGTTAGGTTGGGTTGGGTTATGATCGATTGGGTTGGATTGGGTTGAGTTAGGTTGGGTTGGGTTATGATCGATTGAGTTGGATTGGGTTGAGTTAGGTTGGGTTGGGTTATGATCGGTTGGGATGGGTTGGGTTGGGTTTGGTTTGGTTTGGTTTGGTTATGTTGGGATAGGTTGGGTTGGGTTATGTTAGGTTGAGTTAAGTTGGGTTTGGTTGGGTTGGGTTAGGTTGGTAGGTTGGGTTGGGTTCGGTTAGGTTGGTAGGTTGTGTTGGGTTATGTTGGGTTGAGTTCGGTTGGGTTGGGTTGTTGGGTTGGGTTGGGTTGGGTTGGGTTGGGTTGGGCTGGGTTCGGTTGGGTTGGGTTATGTTGAGTTAGATTATGTTGGGTTGGTTGGGTTGGTGGGTTGGGTTATGTTGAGTTAGATTATATTGGGTTGGTAGGTTGGGTTAGGTTGGGTTGGGTTGGGTTGGGCTGGGTTATGTTGGGTAAATACCAAAAACCATTTGAAATACTAAAATTAACAAAAGCATTACAATGAAGAAGCCAGCACATTAAAAAACACAATAAATTGTCAAAATAACAATATCAAATAACCGTAGAGGCATGTTAACCTCAATTTATGCTATGAAGATATTGGGTGCGTCCCATGCGACTAACGATACATGAAAGGGAAAATACCAGACAAAGCAAAGCATACCCTGCTCAAATTAAATAAACATGTTGCATTTTCAAAAATTTAGCCTATAATATAATGTCCAAATGAACTCACTATTACATATAATCCGTTCAGCCTCCTTATTAACATTACCTGGATACCCTACTGAAGTATCATCAAATGGCTCCTCTGTTCATTGAGTGATTTGAACATTTTTATAAATTAAACAGCTTTCTAAAAATAAAGTGCTCGTTTCTTATAAAAAGAAAGTTAACGTTTTAGAACATTGTACTGGTGAATTTTATACTAGTTTTGTTAATAAAAACTCCCTTATATTATCACACGAAGATGCTTCAGCGTGACTTTAGGACATCCTAATCACTTAATCAACATATGCTCAACAACTACAAATAAGGGATTACTCTCTTAAGAATTAGATGCTGACACAATCACAGAGACGATCCCCAGATATTGCACTGCCATTTGACTGCAAATTCGTTCTAGGTTAATGGTAAGCAGCAAACAACAAAGTCCAGAGAGTCCTACAGCACAGTCGACTATTAAGTCAACGATCTGCAAATAATCGACAAGAAAAACAAATTAACTGTGTTATTAAGTAAATAATATGAAATAAATAACAAAAACGCACCAAAAACTAACTGAAATACCAAAATTAGCAAAAGCATTACAATGAAGAAACCAACACATTAAAAAACACAATAAATTGTCAAAATAACAATATCAAATAACCATAGACGCATGTTAACCTCAATTTATGCTATGAAGAAATTGAGTGTGTTCCATGCGACTAACGATACATTAAGTGAAAAATACCAGACAAAGCAAAGCATACCCTGGTCAAATTAAATAAACATGTTGCATTTTCAAATATTTAGCCTATAATATAATGTCCAAATGAACTCACTATTACATATGATCTGTTCAGCCTCCTTACTAACATTACCAGCATACCCTACTGAAGTAATCATCAAAGGGCTCCTCTGTTCATTGAGCGATTTAAATAAGTGTAACTTTTTATAAATTAAACAGCTTTCTAAAAATAAAGTGCTCGTTTATGATAAAAAGAAAGTTAACGTTTTAGAACATTGTACTGGTGAATTTTATACTAATTTTGTTAATAAAAACTCCCTTGTATCATCACAGGAAGATGCTTCAGCTTTGCTTTAAGACATCATAATCACTTAATCAACATATAGTCAACAACTAACAACAAGGGATAACTCACTTAAAAATTAGATGCTGACACAATCACAGAGGCGATCCCCAGATATTGCACTGCCATTTGACTGCAAATTCGTTCTAGGTTAATGGTAAGCAGCAAACAACAAAGTCCAGGGAGTCCTACAGCACAGTAGACTATTAAGTCAACGATCTGCAAATAATCGACAAGAAAAACAAATTAACTATGTTATTAAGTAAATAATATGAAATAAATAACAAAAACGCACCAAAAACCAACTGAAATACCAAAATTAGCAAAAGCATTACAATGAAGAAACCAACACATTACAAAACACAATAAATTGTCAAAATAACAATATCAAATAACCATAGTTGCATGTTAACCTCAATTTATGCTATGAAGAAATTGGGTGTGTTCCATATTTCCATTCCAATTTTTATAAATCAATGGATCATTAATAACTTACGATTAACAAAATTTGGAGGATTGTATGCAGGCTTTCGGGGAATTAAACAATCGTACTTTATTCTTACTCATACAATCAGCCCGTTCGTAATTATACATTGTTATGCAACTATAGTTAAACACACTCCTCACAGTTTAAACAAATAATGAGAAATAAACAATATACAAATAAATACATGACAAATTATCTCTAATTTTGTTATATTCACGTTTTTTTAAGTTAAAACCAGCACTTTATATACAAAAATCGCCCATTCCTACTGGACTAAACATTACTTTCAAGAACAAATACATCAAAACAAATTCTCACCTGTTACATACAATCATTAAATTTATAAATAAATACCTGCATTGGGTGCGTTCCATGAGTTATTACAGATGAATGGAAAAATAACAGACAAAGCAAAGCACACCTTTGCCAAGCAAAATAAACGTTGCATTTTTAAAAATTAAGCCTGTAATATAATGTCAAATGAACACACTAATACATATGATCAATTCTGCCTCCTTAGCAACATTACGTGCATAACACTGCACAACACACTGAAGTAATTACGTGGATAAAGTCTAACCCTACTAAGTCCGTTTAACTTTAAATCATAGATAATAGTTTTAAATTTTATTCATCGTTGGTGTACATTTTTTAGTGGAGCAGATCATAGACAAAAACTCGATCTTCGCGCCATCTCTTACAATGGCATGTTTACTACTTGATTGGAGGATATGTAACACAACATACACCTTCGTATTGTATGAACCAAACATTCCTATCGAAAGGTCTATACTTACAAGTTCTCTGCTTTAATGCACAATAACTTTGTTAAATTTAGACCTACAGCTACGATGACTGTAGATACAGATTTTTTTTTATAAATTAAATAATTTCAAAGCTGTAAAACCTTTAAACGAATTGTGGATAGATATTAGCAGTTGGTAACGTCAGTGTGAGATAACTATATTAAGCTTTTGCGTTTGTAAATTAAAATAATATAAAATCTTTCGTTGGTAATTTTATTTTATTTTCTATGCAACCCTGATCTATTTTAACGTTTCAACTAAATAAGAATCATTTTGTTATTAATTCCATATATTACATCGCTTTCCTTGCTTGTAATTACCTAAAAATGTTTTTTCTACTTCATTTAGTACTGTATCCACTTATACTTCATCTTTTTTTTTCTTCTCAGACAAATTATCATTCTCTAACATTCATTCAATTTCATTTTTAAGCAGGTAGGTTTTCACCTTTCCTTCATTTTTTGGTATTAATTTGTATGAATGTTATGTATTACACTTGCTACTAAAAATTCAAGATCAGTTTCACAAGCTGACCGATTTATTAAATTAATTCCTTATTTGATCAAAAGCTGTTACAAAGCATAACGTTATAAAAAATATTACTGTTTCTATTACAAGTATACCTACTGAAAATTACAATTCTATTATTGATTAATGATAAATTTACGAAGCCAATCGTACTTGGCGATTACAGAAATAATACTGACAAAGAAATGTATTTTTTCCCCATTCACACTGCTGCAGTTTTAACTTGTTGAGTAATATAAAACAAATGCTTCTTTTTGCCATGGGTAACAATTTCGAATACAATTATGCTTCGAAGTGGAACGACTCAGTTCCGTCTTCTTATTTTAAAATAAAGGGAATTATCGAAAATTAAAAAAGAAAAAATTAACCTTTTTTTGTATACATACTTTAAGGTGCTACAATACAATATGAAGATGTAAAAGACGACGTTTAGCAGCAATTTTAGTCAAAATAAATAAATTAATTGAACGAACATCATAGCAACGTTACCATCGTGTCATCTTTTGTTACTTATGGTTTATTCCAAAAATTGACAAGTGCATAGAGAGACTCGTGTGAATTTAAGGACTGACCTTAATCACTTTTGTAAATTATCAACGACAACGCAGCTGTCATCACCATCGACGTCGTGGTCGTTATCGTTATCTCGTTTGGATTGAAGCCATGGATGATCTAATACGTCTTCTGCAGAAAAGCGTAACTCTTGGTCTAATTGTAACATGTTGCTGATCAGCTCCTTTACCATGATCGAAACATTATGCCAGTATTCTTCAGGAAAGTCGTACTGACCGCAAAGAATGCAATCGAATAGCTTCTCCTGATCGTTGTCTTCACTTACGAAGGGCGGATAACCGCACAGTAAAACGTACAATATTACACCTGCTGCCCAGATGTCAATCTAAGTAGAAACACGTTTTGAATGTTTATTCTATTTATTTACGCATTTATGCTACATTAAACAAACTAGTGGCGTATCTAGCGTTAACGCCGCCCCATTCCTGTGCCTGAAAGTCCTAAAGTAGTAAATTATAAACGCACTCCTTCTTGGGACGATCGGCACCTGTCACTATTGACTGCTGCCGCCCTCACCACCACCCTTATTTACCCCACTGCTCATTACAAAGATAAATTACTTAACATAAGACACTATTACCCAAAACTCCACTTACAAGTTTGAAAGAGACCGACTCTTAGACTGAGGATGACAGAAAATTTCGTCAAATAATGTGTGTATAGTGAAATAAAAAAACAATAACAAAATCGCAAGCAACAACACAAATACTGTAATTGAATTATTGAATATGAAAAAATTAAATTCGACTTTCAAATTGTTGACCGACAATGTGAGCCAAAAAATGGGAATTTACCATTAAAGAAACGGGTAAATAACAAAATGCACTTCCTAAATAATAAGTACAGCTTTTAACTATTTATTTTACCGTTTGGAATTATTATTAGATTCTATGACTCACCTTAAGACCGTATCCGGTTTCGGCTAAAATTTCCGGTGCCACGTAAGTGGGAGTTCCGCAAACGGTATACAGCAGTCCTGTAACTTGGCATGCAAGACCGAAGTCACCCAATTTTAATAATTCGATTTTTCCTTTTTCTTTTCTTACCTGTAAAAAAGTTTTTTCTTAAACACGAAACACCTATAACATTAGTACAACAGAAAATACATAATTTGATTTTATATTTAGCCTGTACTGTATTATAGACAATGATTAATAAAATCGACTGTACGTGCGTACGTTCGTTGGCCAATTTTGTACAAAAAAAGTTCTAGTTAAACAACGCTGAAATAAATGAACGTGGACTTTGACGGCCGGTCTCCTAAGGGCCATCGTTATTTGTTTTAGGACTTTTTGGCCGTTATCTTTGGAAATTGTTTCCCGATGTTCCACCTACAACCACGTCAGGCATTCTCAAGGACAGCACATTGCTAGACCGAGAAGAGCAACGTGCAAATGCCTGGCATAGATGTAGGCGAAACGTCAGGAAACAATTTTTAAAGACAACGGCCAGAAAGCCTGAAAACACATAAGAACGCTAAAAACCAAACTCAGCATGACTATCGTGATTTGAGTATTATCTACTATCGTGAGTTATTTTACCAGCAAGTTCTCCGGTTTAACGTCTCTATGAACTATATTAAGATTGTGCAAGTAGGCGAGTGCCGACGCCAAATGTTGAATCATTAAAGCAGCTTGATCTTCTGAAAATTTTTGTTGTTCTGTGATGGCATCAAACAGGTCTCCGCCTAAACAATCGAAACATTAAATTAAAACGGCGCTAGAATGTATATTAACCGTTTCTTACCGTCAACAAACTCACATATTAAATACAACATAGTCTTAGTATCTTCGTCCGAAATGAGACTCATTATATTTGGATGATTTAGCCTTTTCATTATTTTAACTTCGTTGTCTATCATATCCTCCTAAAAAATTACCCTTTCGTCAATTACAATTTCCAACAAATAATTCATACTCGATGTTGTTACCTTCCCCCTACATTTTGATTTATCTATTATTTTTAAGGCATATATTTTGTTTGTTTCCTTATTAAAGCACTGCCTAACTACAGCAAAGTTTCCTGAAGAATGTTTTTACTTTAGGTAAATGTAAAATGTATAAAATGAAATTTTACCATCTCCGATTATTCGTCCAACTGAATATTTATCTTTTATTGAGAGGGGAAGTTCTGAATTAACATCTTTGTTGCTCTGCAGAAAGGGGTTATCTTCAGAATCATATGTTCTGTTGAGCTGTTTCTTCGGTAAACCTGGTTTTCTTCCTATTCTAAAATAACAAAAAATGTCCTATTAAGTAAGGCACACCTTATGTCCTCGTTTTCATACCCATTTTTATAATTAGCTGTTTTATTCAATTTTTGAATTATTTTGCTCTCTTCAGAATCCAGTTCGAAATTATCTTGAGAGTATCTTTCATTACCATACACAAAGAAAATGTCCTCTTCCTCAAAAAACTGTTCCAACCTACTCACCATCTTTCCACTTAATGTAAAAACCTTCCTCACAGCACCAGAATCTAATTGAGAAGCCTCTGTCAAAGCACTCAGCGTTTGATCCATGCTGGATGCATTACGCTTATTAAGCAATAACCTGATTACCTAAATAATTTAAAATTATAACCTTTTCCCTTTTTCTCTACATTCTCACAATCTTACTTTCCTTGGTTTAAGTCCGTTTCTAATGATTGTAATGATTCTAGGTCTAACACAATCTGGTGCTACTATTTTAGGTACCAAATTTGAATTTGTATTTGAACTAAACCTTGTGTTTGATAGCCTTTTAACTCTACCCAAGTCTTTTCTACTACCATTATTATATTCTATTCGTTTAAATGTTTCCCCTTGTCCACAACAAATATAATCTTTGCCGTCTTCTAGATCCTCCAAGGAAGAAACCTAAATACAAAAATGTCTGCATCATTAGAAAATAACAAACAAAAACAGGCTCCTCACTTTTTCACCGTTTGTAGAATAAATAGCTCGAACACCGCAAGGTAAAGTTACATACTTCATCAAAATGTTTGTTAAATCGTTTATAAGGCTTTCAAAAGATCTATAACGCTCTGTAGCTACAGGTATTACAACTCCGGAGAAGTACTTATTGCCGTTATGATAAAATCGAATTCGCTTGGCCCTTTGAGATCGAGTAGATGATACCGGTCTTCCACATCTACTTACAATTGAGTCTTCTTCTCCTCCATTTAATATCGTATCGTCTAAATCAGACAGCACACTACTGCAACTTGCAGATGATACACTTCGACTTCCGCAATTATTGTTTAATTTAGACATATTACTTTCAATTAACTTTATCCATTCTCTACAAAACAGTTACTAAAATGCAGAAAACGTCTTTTGAATAATTTTGTGAACTAGCGATGTACCGAACATCAATAGAAACTAAAAAAACCCAGTATTATACATTACACGACATAATAATGCGACAGCAATTTTATCATAGTATCATAGACATAATCGACATAACAGAAAAGAATAATATCAATTAATAATAGGGCACGGTGGCTGTGTATAATTAGCCAACAAAAAATTATATCACAAACTTTCACAAACAATCGACATAGGTGAATGTATTAAATTTTGACTTTATATTTTGTGTTGGTTAATTATACACAGCCATGTTCAGTCTATGATATAGGGAATGTATCTATGGCGCTGGAAGTTCTCCACCTCATATTTATGTTTTCTACTGTCTATGGTTGGTTCTCAGTATATCTGACTATATCTGTCGGTAATATTATCTATGACTTTAATGAATGAATATCTATGACAAATTTTCTATTAAGTGGCGGTGGCTGCAACTGTCCAGTTTTCTAAACTGCGTTTTCTAGAAAAGCACCACTAAAACTGAATAAAAATGGGGCGTATGCATGCACCTGGGTATGTTTTGACCTTTTTTCTCCGAAACTTGTTCACAATAAATGTTTTGTGAATTTCACTGCTTTTGTTTTTTTTTTTTTCAAAAGTAAGGTTATTTGACGGCATGGCTTAAAGTTAGCATTTCTTTTTTTAGGAAAGGCTTAGCTCAGTCAGCTTTGCCATACCGTAGAAGTGTCCCAACATGGTTGAAGTTGACCCCAGAAGATGTAAAAGATCACATTTATAAACTGGGAAAGAAAGGTCTTACTCCCTCTCAAATTGGTTAGAATAATGTGTACTTGATCTACAACAAACTAATTATGTTTTCAAATATTGTATTTTCCAGGAGTCATTTTAAGGGACTCTCATGGTGTAGCTCAAGTACGTTTTGTGACGGGCAATAAAATTTTACGTATTATGAAATCTATGGGATTGGCTCCTGATCTTCCAGAAGACTTGTACTATCTTATTAAAAAAGCTGTCGCTATTCGAAAACATTTGGAGAGAAATAGAAAAGATAAGGACAGCAAGTTTCGATTAATTTTAGTTGAGTCAAGAATACATCGTTTAGCCAGGTACTACAAGACGAAGGGTGTCCTTGCACCTAACTGGAAATATGAATCGAGCACTGCTTCTGCCCTTGTTGCATAATGCAATTTTTGTCTCAATAAATAACATTAAAAATTAAAACGAATTGTTATTCATCTCCACAAGAGTATAAATTTTGCCTGCTTTTTTTTTAATGAAATAATAGATATTAACTAAAAAAATTTATTGATTACTATAGTTTAAGTCCTTTTGCACGTTTTTCCACTTCTCCACCAATTTAGAGACACCTTTTTTTTTTAATGATAAGCCATCTGCAATTTTTACCTAAAAGTATACAATAGTTGCTATAAAGTAATGCGAAGTGCATATAAGAATACCTTTCTTTTCTTTCGCTTTGGTACTTCTTCAGACTCACTCTTTTCACTTAAGCCACCACTTTGAGATGATAGTTTTGGTGTATTTACTTGGCCTTCTAAAGCAGCAATGTCGGAGTAAAAGAAATTAAGTTCTTGCCCCAAAACATCCGACGTTTTCGACTGATTGTTCTGCAAAGTACATGTTTATTTATAAGTATCAAAGGACTTTTATTAGTCTTTTAAATCTACATTATACTGAAACGTTGGCAGTAAAAAAAAATACTAAACGTAACTTCTTAATCAACGAAACTTTTCAATAGTTTACCGAGTGTACACTAACCGTTGAGTCGGTACTTTTTGAAATTTCAGAGACGTCTACCCCTGGTGGAAGGGGCTCTGCCACACTTCTACTCCATTCATTGTCCCCTGTGACTGTAAGCAATGAGCATATATTCAATTTGTATCTTTTTTTAAAACGGATAATTTGAAAATTACTTTCATTATTCGCCTTATCATATTGGCCTATATAAGGCGGAGGTGGTGGAGAAGGAGAACTGACTTTTGAAATCGACGGAGGGGGAGGCGGNCTTTACCTTACTACAGCTAGAATGGTTTTCTTCAGATTCTGATTCCAATTCATACGAAGGTACAAGCATCACCTTCCTGCAAATATTCCCTTCTTTATTTATTTGCCAGGCACATAATATAGTAGCAATACACATAAAAAATGAATATTAAACCTGCAAGGGTATACAAATACACCTGTATACATCCCGGAAAACCTTTAATTAACTAATTAATTTATTTATTTATTTAACCAGCAAATACAAGTCGTATAGACATATTTAAATCCCTTAGGGCTGCTAATTTTTAAACAAAAGTTATTGCAGAAAATAACAACTTACTTGCTTTCAACAGCAGATTTTATGTTTTCACCTTCTACCACTTTCTTTCTGTAATCTAAATCGTTATTCTCATTAAGAGTTTCCTCTTTCCTACGTACAGACAGGCCTTTGCATTCTGATATCTTATAGATCTTTAAATTATTTTGTACCTTGGCATTTGAAAGAAACGACGACGCTTGTGGTGGCATATATAGATTTAATGAAGTTTTGCTAGTTTTGTCCTTCCACAATCTATAAGTCTCAGGCATCTCCCAAGTTACTTCGTCGGTTGTTGTATTCCAATAGTATACATAACCGCTACTTTCGTCAAAACATTCCTGCCACACTGTAATTTTATTATTATCAACTCATGATTGATTTTTTTAGCTGGCAAATACAGCATACCACATTCCGTTTTAATCTGTTTTTTTTTAGCCGGGGTAATTTTGTTTATTTCATCAAAAAAGTCGTTCAAAGTGGAATCCATACCGCAGTTATGAACCAGAATGTGGATTAAATATCGCAACCGCCGTCGCGTCATCTGTTGTCGTTTCACTAAAATGTATGTCGGTAATGCCGACTTTGATAATTTAAAAAATTTAAAAACTTTCTTGGGTTAAACTTAGGTGTCGCTTACGCTCTACATTTCATACCCTGATTAAATTCAAACCATAGATATTACTAATTTCTAAATAACCATCTCTGAAAAAAGTAGTGAGTAATAATTTATGATGAATATATGCAACACACATCACATAGGTGTTTAAAGTGACACTACCATATTCCTATTATTTTTATTGTTAATTTAAAATTACATTCGTATTATTTTTATTCTTGAATTAAAATTATATTCGTTTTAAAAAGGTTTTAATAATAAAAAAGTGTTCAGTTGTTTTAGCTGAAAAAATTTTTAAACATTTTTAAATGATCTCAACAAAATAATCAGTCTAAACAATTATCTAGAGTTTATCAAAAAATTTCTGAACCATTATTACAAAACATTTTTTCCTTATTTACGCTTTTTTCATTCCACGTGAACAATTAATATGGATAACATTTACTGACCAAGCTCATATGTATGTAAAGTATATTGTATACTTAAATAGGATGCTAAGCAAATCAATTGATGTTGTGTATAATTTATATATTTGATTTAGTAGCAATAAACAATATGTAATATATTGCCATTATTTATGACATTCTAATGGAAGAACTTGTTAGTGTACAATAAATAAACTGTTCTACTTAAGGCAAGGCCCATATTTTTTTTCAATTTTCCATATTGCATTGTACTGAGCAATCTTTCCCCATAACTGCATTTTTCATAAGCGTTTTTTAAATGTTTAGGTGTAGGATATCTTTCCACAATACTTAATGCCTTATCTAAAGATATTCCTTTTACTTGCAACAGCTGACAAATAAACATTTCTGTTACTGTGCGGTCCTATAAAAAAAAAATCAAAATGGTTTCTCTCAATTTTTATAATATGAACAGCATACTTGTCTTTTATGGGAACATTTATGAAATTCTTGAAACCACATAAGAGGGATCAGGTCCTCATTAATATCTAATTCCTTAACTGTCTCTTTTGGGCGACTCATTAATGTTTTATCCTTTAACCAAAAGTGTTTTAAAAAACATTTACAAAAAAAAGAAATACAATCATACTTTAAACAGTTTTGTCAAGGTTTTCGTCATGGAAGCTAAATATTGTAGAGAACCAGAAGTACCGTCGGTAAATTTTACAGAGAATTCATCTTGAACCAAAGTATTGGCTACTGCTTGATATAACGATGTAATAGGAAGACCAAGATGAGATGTAGATCCAAAGCTTTCTATTAAATAAATGACGTTTCCAAGACCGCAACGGCGCAATCTAAATTTTTGTTCGTGAAATCTGCCATCTTTAATGCTACTTCCGAGATCATCCAGTCTTTTTCTTTCTACGATATAAGGCAGTACCAGCTCTCTTTTGCTCTCCCTTTCTCGACAAATCCATGTATAATCGCCCACCTTTAAATGACGTATTTCATGATTCACTCCTATTGCTACTAAACCATTTATTATGGGATCATTTCCTACATTTAAGCTTCTAAAAAGTACAAAAATACAGCACAATAATGAAAAGTATAGAACAACATCAGATACAAGTAATTTTGATGTACCTCTCTTTTAGATACCAAACAAAATATGAAATGAAGGGAGCAAACAAATAAACTTCATTTCTTACCCAAGGGTTTCCTTACAATCTACCAAAAGGACTACATCAAAAGATTTGGGAGTAAAAGATACCATATCGGTTTCTAAATAGTCTTTCATATTTTCATTAGTAACTGGTCTTTTAAATTCTGTATTATTTTGAAAAATTGGAACTTCATTCTTACTATTTCGTAATCTATTAATATATGGCTCTGCTAGGCAGTTACTGTGATCACCGTTATTACTGCTAGCACTCAATCTAGCCCCTAAATTTCTACCCTCTTCTGTTAGTGAATATCTAGCCGGGGAACCGTTTTTTACTGCCAAATTTTTACTCAAAAGGATTTTCATTGATGACCAACAAGTGTTATATGTACCAGGATTTGGTTTTGAAAATGATTTATCACAGAAATGCTGACCTAATTCAATTATTTCAGGTTTTGTTAGATATCCCTGAAAATTTGCCTCCAAGCTTTTACTGTATAGTGTTAACAGAATGGCATATGCACCAGATCTATAGGCTGGAATATATTCATGATTTGTTTTGCATGATTTTCTAGAAACATTCTCACTTCTACTCTCTTGTAACTTTTTATCTAACATTTCACAGAGTTGTTTACCAAATCCCTTAATTATTTTGCAATCTTTCCCACTGCGTAGAGGCAGTGGAAATTTACTGAGATTTTTTAAAGCAAAATTGAATGTATTATAAAGCTTCGACCTCCGTTCCAAGGCATCATCCCGCCATTCTGTCAACCATTTCGTAAATAGAGGGTTCGGATTTACATGTTTAACCGAAACTCTATTGATTTTATTCATTATTTATTACTGCATTTATACATAAACAAAAATGTTTAAAAAGCAAAATATATCAATCGTTGCAGTAATACACTACTTAGGACATAGATAACTTAGGGGTTATACTAAACATGTAAATGTCACCGAAATAGGCAACTGTTCATACTAATATGTTTACACCAAAAAAAACCTCTGAAACCAAAACATATTTCGTCTAGGCGACATTAACAAACACGCACACCTACACACACTAATTTCAAAAACAAAAGAACCGAACATAACACTATCATATCTTTACGTTTTTCAGTAAGTTTTCTTCTGCTGTTTTATCCCTTTTACTTACACTTTTATTGCCCAAAATATAAAACCGCAGTGGTTTCTTTGACCACTCTATCCCAGCAGATTCAATTCCTATCCTTGATGTTTTCACCACTTTAAATTCGTCATTAAAACTGAGATCATCTTCTACCCACAGAAGTTCTGAATCGCATATATCGACCTTATTAAACAAGTCTTTTGTTATACCAAACGTCATGCAAAGCTTCGATGGGCCATTGCATAAATCTTTTATATCAAATTGTGAAATTATACTAGATGTACTATTTCTTTTTGTTTTTCTGTTAGCTGCTCTTAATTCATTCATTTTTTCAAATCCTTTTATGGGATCTAGCGCTCTTAAAAGTACAGCAGCTCCAGGCTCAGTGCTTGATATGTTCATACAAAAATACATTCCATATGTCATATAAACATATGCAGTACCTGCTTTCATGTACATGGGCTCGTTTCCAGGCGTTTTCCTTCCATTGTACGAGTTTGATGCTTTATCGTCTCCACCTAAATAGCACTCCGTTTCTACGATGCGAGCTTTTAACAATGTGCCATCCTCCAATTTTCTTACTAATATTTTTCCTAATAAATAAACAGCCAAATTATAACATGGTATGTCAAAGAAGTTTCTACCCAGTTTAATTATTCTGTTTGTAAGGGTCTCTTCGGTATTTTTTGATTTATCTGTTAAAGAAAATTCAGCATCCGATGCCATTATGGATATTATCTTCTATTATGGAAATTTGGCATATTAATCTGTTCCATAGACAATCTGTTTTCCGTTGTCGCCATTTTTACTATAAGATTAATTATGATTATTTTAGAGGGCGCTGCATAATTTAATTTATTTTTTGTTCTTCAGTTTTATAAATTTGACTTTTGTGTACGCCATACAAATGAATGCAGTGTATTCAGTTCTATGATGTAAGCTAATTATACCACAACCTGTGCACGTGTTTGTAATTATACAATGGAGAATGTAACAGTCTTATTATGTTGACAGTTTTTGTGCGTGTTCACTAGCACTACTAACCCTAGAGTATTATATATATTTTCTTTAATCTATGTACTAACCATATCTATGGCTAGTGACCTATATGTGATGAATGTTAGTTACTGAACAAGCCAGAAAATGGAAAGGTATTACTGAATTGTTAAAGAAAAATAAAGTTTTATTAAGAGCTTCAGTTTTCTTCGTTTTCAAAGGAGTTTTATTGCGAGGAAAGCAATTGGTTTTTAACAACAAATAATTGCTCGTTTGTCGTTAAAATTAATACTAATAATTCCTCAATCACGTCTGTCCTACACTCAAGATAACCAAAAAAAATGTTGAAACAGTTGGAGCAACTTTGTAGAATTTGCGTTAAAAAATATCAGAGTGAGTTGACGTCAATAGAAAATACATTAATAGATTATCAAACCTTTCAGATGTCTGCTAAAGAAGTTTTAAGTTTTTTTATCGATGAGGAGGTAGGAACTATGAAACATTAAAATTTTAAACTTCATCTTCTTCTGTCTTTTTGTAGCTCCTAAAAAGTCAGGAATATCCGCAACTCATCTGTACTGAATGTCTAAATCTAGCAAGAAGTGCATTTTCCTTTAAAGTATTATGTGACAAATCCTTAATTCATTTGGCACAATATTTTGCCAAAATTAAAGAAGTTGCAAAAGAGAAGCTCTTACAAACCAGTCATGATAACATTGATGGAAAGTATGCTGTTCAAAAATATATTGATGATGACGATGAGAAGTATGAAAGAATAGATTATGAGACTGATACATCCTTAAAAAATGAAAAATTTCATAATGAAACTAATGCTGAACAAAAAAGTTGCATTGAAAAAAAAAGTAAGAATACAAGGAGAGGAAGACCAAAGAAAAAAAGTATCAGTTCTAAAGCAGAAGAAACAATTAACACACACAAACAATCAGACAAAATGAAATCTATTGAAGAGAAGACCTACATAAAGGAAGATAATATATTAGAAAATATCTATGTTTGTTCCATTTGTCATAAGTCATTTACCAATAAATATATATTTTTTGCACACAAGAAGAGACATGAACTCAAAGGACATTTTTTATGCAACATTTGTGGGAAAGGGTTCAGTTCACAAGGCTGTTTAACAAGACATAACAGGATGCATACTGGAGAAAAGAATTTTCAATGTAATGTCTGTCTGAAAAGGTTTCCTTCATCAAACAATTTAAATTTACATACGCGCATTCACACTGGTCACAAACCTTACTTATGTACTGTTTGTGGAAAGAAGTTTAGTCATCCAACAGGTCTGACCTACCACATGAGAACACACACAAAAGAGAGACCCTATTCATGTGATGTATGTGGAAAAAGATTTACAATTCAATGTCACTTGGATAGGCATAAAAAGATTCATTCTGGTAAATATATATGTTGAAATGCATTTTGGTACACGTTTACTTTTCCTAATTTTTCTTTTTTTTTGTTAGGAGAAAGACCTTTTGGCTGTTCACAATGCAGTAAAGCGTTTATAAAGAAAATTGATTTGCAAAGACATGAGGCTATCCACTCTGGAGAGAAACCGTTCACGTGTAGTGTCTGTGAGAAGAAATTTCTGAGAAAAGTTCACCTCAATTTACATATGATGTTGCATACTGAAGAACGACCTCATGAATGTTCACATTGTGGAAAAGGGTTCATTAGAGCTTATTACCTTAAAGACCATATTAACAAGCATCACGTAGTACCAGATTTTGGTAATGAAAAACAAGATAAACCAATTGTAATTCTTCCCCTGTTCCCAAACGAGAAATCTGTTGATATAATTTTTACACAAGATAAAAGGTCTCTTGTTTTTTCTGACATTACAATAAATAATTAGATCAAATCACATTGTAAACATTGTTTAATTAAAAAAAAAACATCGCTTGTATTTAAATTGAGCTTTTTTTTCCTTATTTACCAGAAGATGATGTAGCTACATGATTAATAAGAATATATTTCTTTCATAAAATGGAGTTTTTATTAGCTACAAAGTCCAACAACTAGAAATGATAACAAAATGTACACAAAAAAGATGCAATATAAAATAAAATTATTTTGATACCCCAACTAGCGCTGGTCTAATTACTCTGTCATGTAATTTGTAACCAATTTTAGATACCACAACCACAAATCCAGCTTCTTTCCCTTGTACCTCCTAATATAAAATATAAATATTAATCAGTTGTTTTTTTATATTAAAGTAAAAATTAATATAATATGCAATTCTTACTTGCTGAAATAGTGCCTCGTGTAGGTTAGGATCAAACTTCTCATTAAGTGGGTTAACAGGTTCAAGACCGTGTCTTTTAAAAACTGTTTGTAATTGTGCTTCTGTCATTATTAGACCTTCATATAGACTTTTTAAATGAGGATTTTTTTCTGATAGTTCTTCCTTGGGAACACTTTCTGTTGCTTTATTTAGAACATCAGCCACATCCAATAAATCCTTGCAAAAGTTCTGTATTCCATAAATCCTTGCATCTTCTATTTGCTTTGTCAATCTTGTACGCAAATTTTCACCATCAGCTAAGGCCCTTTTATATTTATCCTACAATACATTACACATAAACACATCATAAAAAACCTAACACTTCAATTGTATCTACTAGTAGATCACTGTTCTTCTCCTTAAGTTCAAGTAGCTGTTTATTAAGACTATCAAGTTCTTCATTAACAGGTGAAGTGCATGATGAAGGGGTAGCTGGAGGCTTTTCAACGGATTCTTTTTCATTTGCGGCGGTCGTTTGATTTTTGAGCAAGTTTGAAGATGCCACAAATCTGATTCAAAAGTAAATAACATTGTGCAACTATTTCAAGAGTAATTCTTACCTCACATTTAACGTAAAATTATCGGCAACTAGCTGACCATATTTTAGAAAAGTTCGAATAATCATTAAAGACATGTTAATAAGAAGTACTTTTATCTGGAATATCAGTACAAAATTAAGGTTAGACACCAAAAAAATGGAAAACCATTCATAAAATATAAATCTATGGAAAAAAAGGAAGTGTCTCCTGAATATATCTCGATTGTATTTTAAAAATGCTTTAAATGCTTGATCACAACTTGTACAAGCTGTGCTTCAGTTGTGGAACAGCACTGACCATAGATAATGGATATACAAAGGGTAACTTGGCACTGACCAAATGTCGGACAATTCTTAAAAGAATTAAAAATACAGTCAAACTGCACAGGAGACACTCTAAATGAATAAACATTTATGGTTAAGATAAACGCATTGATCAATGGTGAAGATCAATGGCTTAACGTCATAAAATCTTAATTATCATCTATGATTATCATAGACAATTATAATTAGTAAACGTCGATGATAACTATCATAACAAGCTTAACCTATAAATATAGCTTTTGTTTGAATTAAAAAATAAGTATTATAAATACAGATTTATTAATAAATAACAAATTATAACGTACCAGCTAGGCGTGAAAGGTATTATCCTTATCAACTGTATTAGCTGTTGATTTTAGTACAATGGCAAAATTGGATTCTATGTTTTTTAAAAGTAAAATAAGAGGATGTCTTTTGGGAACACTGATAGGAGATTGCTTGGGTGCTCCTTTTGAAGGGGAAAGTATGACAGCGGGTAACAAATTGGTTTTACGTAATTATTTTGAGAAAATTTGCGGTTCTAACTTTGAAGGTAAATCATAATTATAAAAATAAGCACATGTTGATTAGTACATAACATTTAATAAATTGTAGGCCCTATTAAGCAATACACAGATGACACAGCAATGACCAAGTGTATTGTCAAGTCACTTCTGGAGAAATCAAAACTAGATACTAAGCATGTTGCACAATTGTTTGTTAAAGAGTACTTTTCTGATCCTAAACGAGGATATGGGCTAAATGTTGTGCAAGTGTTTAACAAATTAAGAAACAATAGATTCACTGACATTTATAAACCTGCAAAAGAACAATTTGAAGGTTTAGGTTCATATGGAAATGGGGGAGCAATGAGAATATCTCCAATTGCACTTTATTATTATGATAAGTATGAAACCATGATAAGTGCAGCTACACAAGTAACGGAAATAACACATACTAATAACTTGGCTATACATGGGGCTATATTGCAATGTATTGCAATCCATCAATCATTTCATATGAATCCAAATGATGATTTAGATGCTATCGATTTTGTGACACAATTGAAAAAAAGTTAGAGCCATTTGAGAAAGAAGCTTACTTTGAAGAGTAATTTTGTTTTCATTTATTTAAAGACTTAATTAAGTTTTATTCATTTGCTACGTTTTTAATTTTTTAGGATTGACTTATCAGAATTACCATACCAAAACAAGCTAAATTTAGTGGTTAAATTACTTAAAGAAAATCATTCACCACAGAAATTACACAAAGAGATTATCCAAATCTTGGGGAATAACGTTTCAGCGTTACATTCAGTTCCTACGGCTATCTACTGTTTCTTGAAGATTTGCTCTACAGAAAAGGTTTAATTACGGTATCCTTTTATTTAACATAAAATTATATGTTAAACTTTGCTGATTTTATAGGAAGACCCATTTCGAAAAACGATCGAATATGCAATATCGTTGGGGGGTGATACCGATACCATTGCTAGCATGGCAGGCAGTTTAGTTGGCGCTTTTCTCGGGGAAGAACATATCGGAGAGAATCTCAGGAAGCACTGTGAATTTTGCGAAGGTATTGTAGAGTTAGCTGATAATCTTTTTTCAGTTTTGCAGAAATGCAACGCAGTAGCTCATGTTTAAATTAATTAATTTATTATTTGTTATATGTTTTTAGAAATGTCTCTTAAAATCATTCTTAAATAAATTTTACGTAGCATATCCGTTGATTTATATTTTTTTTAACTTTCAATTAAGTGGAATGTGGTGTCATCTGGACAATATCTATGTTACTTTGCCGTAGCTGTATTTTCAGTCATTACCAATACGCAATCTGTAATGTTTTCCTATGCCATTAAAACTATAGATTAAGTTTCAAATATTCATATGTAAACAAATTTCATAAAACAGCAGATAGCACTGCGATCGGTATGATTTTAAGGTTTACGTTATCTATTGTCGACGTCTTAACCATAGATAACAGATCACTTAACACTAATAAATGTACATCGATGTATCATAGTCACTGCAGGAACAGACTAAATAAATTAATATTATATGATAAATGTATCGATTAAATTGTTTACCTCGGACTTGTTCTTCTGAGTATCCCCATTCTTTCTAAATGTATTATATGATTTTAGCACTAAAGCAATACTCTTTACTGTACCCTATCTGTGGGCAGTATATAACCTAACGCTACAGATACCAGATCTTACGATTTTTTGACACTTGCCGTCTTTGCATTAGGGGTTATAGAACATTACTGAAATTAAGGTCATAGAAACATTGTCTTTGTCTTTCTACGGTCTTGATGTGTATATTGCATCGACGTTTACTAATAATATATATCTATGGTATATTGTACGTTATCTATGGTGCGTGCATAGACAACGCAACGGTAAACGTAAGTGGTTAGTTAAATAAAAAGGATTAAATTTGTCTACGGATTAAATGAAATAGTTCAATAATTAAAATCAATTAAAATGAAGGGAAGAGAGCGTCGTTCTAATGCGGGCAATCGTATGGCAAAACTTCTTGACGACGAGGAAGAATGTCAGGATGAGTTTTATAAGGTTAACTACGGTGGTTTTGAAGAGACTGAGTCCGATAATGAATACGAAGCTCAAGAAGAAGACGACGATATCGTTGATTCAGATTTTAGTATAGACGAAAACGACGAACCTATAACTGACGATGAGGAAGAAACGACAAAAAAGAAAAGGAGATTGGTCACTAAAGCATACAAAGAGCCTACTATTGCTCAGAGCAAACAGAGACCTAAAGTGAAAGAACTCAAATTAAAAAGAAATTTAATTACAGTTGTCAAGAACGTTGACGGCCTCGATTATGGAGAACGTAAATCAATTAGAAAATCAACTGCAGCAAAATCAGCAGCTACAGCTCAGAGAATTAGAATAAGAAACTTGGAACAGAGAAGGAAAGTGAAAAGAATGAAAGAAGATATCTGGATTCCTACACAGGAAGAATTGTTGGAAGAAGCAAAAGTAACTGAAAAGGAAAACTTGAGATCATTGGAGTGCTATCAAAAATTGGAAAATGAAAAGAAAACAAAAAGGCCCGTTATGAAGTCTTATGCAGGGTCCACAATACGTTACCACTCCCTAAGTATGCCAATATTAGAACAAATTGATCAAAAAACTGAGAAAATAAATAAATGTGAAAGAACATTTGTTACATTCCTCAATGACCCCAATTGTGTTGTTTACCAGAGGTTAATGAAAATTGGACCACAACCTAAAAAACCTACTGTATTACAGTGTGCAATAACGAAGTTACCTGCAAGATATGTTGATCCATTAACTTGTTTACCTTACCACAGTCAACAGTGCTTTAGATTAATAAGAGAGGCATATTATCAGCAATTGCAAAAGCATGGAGACCGAACTAATTCACAAGTGGATAACTGGCTCAAATGGTATCAAAAATTCAAAGAGAACCAGAAAAGACAACAGAAATGAAGTATCTCTTTGTATTGATTTAAAATAAAAAACACTTTATTAGATGGAAAAATTAAGATAAGACAAAAACTACTGTACATGCTATCAGAATATTAATATAAAACATGGCACAACATATAAAATAGAATAATAAATTTGTACATAAATCAGTTTGGATCAATTTTTTTCCATAGTTTTTGTACTTTAGAGTCTACATTAAATAAGCTTTTTAACATAATCATCTGAACCATCCCAACTGATAGCATTACTAAAATCTGCACTAACGAAAAGAAATTTATCTTATAATTATTTTCTTCAGCAATGTTACGATCCCTAGCTTCAAAAGACTTCATTATTTCTTGTAAACGTCTTGCTTTTATTAAATGATCCTTTACTATGGCCAAAGGGCCCATGACATCATCAATTTTGAAGTCAAACTGTTTCTCTGATATTAGATTATCAAACCTTCTCACATCTACAATTTCATGACTGTCACTATCATCTTCATCCAGAAGTAATCCAAAAAAAACTGTTTTTGTGTTATAAGAACTGTATGTATTGTCAAAGCAGAACTTGTAATCACCAGTCAAGGAAGCTTCTAAACGGTGACTGTTTTCTGATTTCTTGAAGTCAGCAATGAGAATTCTACCTGTTGGGTCTGCTATTCTTAATGTTACATCTAAATCTCCATGACCACCATCGATCACTTGATAATCAAAGTCAATTACCTCTCCTTCTTTTACTTCCTGGTAAAAACAGTCTTCTCTTCCAGCTTCTACATTTATAGTCATTTCCTTCTCCAGCGCCAAGACCATATATGCAAATAAACTAATAAGAGACACTCGGAGAGTCATATCTTCCTTTTATGAAAAGATCATCCATTAGATTATATTAAATATAATTTATATAAAACCATATTCGGCTCAACTAAAAAATATCATTTTTAAACAAACATCACTAATAAAATTATACATGTTATTGGCATAACTTCTGGTGATAAATTAATTTTATTCAAAGATAATAAATTTTATTAAATACCATAAAATAATAGTTAAAAATCATAGGTTCTATCATAGACAACAGTTCTATAAATAAGAGATGTATATATAAATAATAGAAAACAGAAGGAGAAGTTATTAATAAATTAAATGCAAAAATAGTGTCTCTGCATACAACATCCTAGAATTATATTCGCCTAATTGAGTTCGACATCTATTCACAGTATCATATCACATTAACACGTGGTGTCTACCAATAATGAGCATCAACCCATTGCAGCAAACAGCATATTATAAGCATTCAAAGGAATTTATTTTATAACAAAGAGATGGAATAAAGTTTCGGACAATATCCATCTCTCTCACGATAGTGCGTAAGCGTGTCAGGAAAGAAATAGCATTAGTCCGAAACCATACGTCATCTCCCTCACTTTTCGAGCCAAGAAATTATTACAAAGACATACGGCTAAGGCACGTCCATTAATATATGTCTATGGTAAAAGTAAAAGTAACTGAAAAGGAATGATGGCTTTTACCATAGACATATATTAATGGACGTGCCTTAGCCGTATGTCGTTGTAATAATTTCTTGGCTCGAAAAGTGAGGGAGATGACGTATGGTTTCGGACTAATGCTATCTCTTTCCTGACAAGCTTACGCACTATCGTGAGAGAGATGGATATTGTCCGAAACTTCGTTCCATCTCTTTCTTTCGTTGTATCACAATTCTGACCGCTTTTGCACGTCCATTAATAGACGTCGATGGTAAAAGCAGATAGAAGGCCATAGAAGGTTTTACGCTTGTCTATGATTTTACGAACGAAAAAATGGCTGATCCGTTAAGTTTGCTGAGACAATATAATGTTAATAAAAAAGAAATTATCGAAAGAGATGGTCAAATAATATTTGGTGAGTTTTCGTGGCCGAAAAATGTAAAAACGAATTACTTAATGTGGGGGTAAGTAGAGCTTAAATTATTGTCTGGTTTTTAATTCCTAACCTATTGCAACCATATTTCTTTATTTTCTAGATCTGGAAAGGATGGTTCTGCCAAAGAGTATTACACGTTAGAATGTTTATTATTTATATTGAAAAACGTTTCTTTAACTCACCCAGTGTACGTTAGACAGGCAGCTGTAAGTAACCAAGCATAAAATTTAGTAATTACATGTCTAGCTGTAAAACAAATGTTCACTTTTAGAAAGAGAACATACCAGTTGTACGTAGGCCTGACAGGAAGGAACTTTTGGCATATTTAAATGGTGAAACTGCAAGTTGTCCTTCCATTGACAAAAGCGCTCCTTTAGAATTACCAACCCAAGTAATTAATAATTATCTTAGTTGTATTTGAGTTTCTTAAATTTTTGTCATGCTAGGTTAAACGGTCTGCAGATTATGATGGATCAGACAGCACAGCCAAGAAACCTCGTCTTGAAGACACTCATGTTCAAAAAGTCAGGGAACAACTTGCTGCTAGGCTGGATGCACCTAAAGAAGCAAGCGTTACAGTTGACAATATCAAGTAATTAAATTAAATGTACATTATTAGACATTAATTATTAATTCATAACTTTTTAGATCTCTGTCGGAGGCCATGTCAGTGGAAAAAATTGCTGCAATCAAAGCAAAACGTTTAGCAAAGAAAAGAACAACAATTAAAGGAAATGATGACATAGGCCAAGAATATGACATTCGGGCTATACTAGACTTGGACGTAGACATCACCAAAGACATAATCAGTCGAGAAAGACAGTGGAGAACCCGTATTACTATTTTACAATCAAATGGAAAAGTCAGTTTATTTAACTAAATAGTCACTGATAAACTGTAATGTGAATAAACTTTTATTTTCATTGTAGACGTTTGCCAAAAATGTTCTAGCCATACTTCATGGTATTAAAGCTCGAGAGGACGGTAGGCATAAACCTCCACAGCCACAACCGGTTGTCACCCCTCGTCAAACACCTATGAGGCCGGCGGCGCAACCTTCGGTGTACAATCGTTACGATCAAGAACGATTCATAAGACAAAAGGAAGGTAAATTTAAGTACATAATACATTCATAAATATTTGTAAATACATAATACAAGAGAGTTTAGTAAAATGCAATTTTACATTTTGTTGAGTCATGTTATCTAAGATTGCTTCAGTGCGGTTTTAATAACAATTAATTGTTTATTGATTTTTTGGATTTTTATCTAGAAACGGAAGGTTTTAAAATCGATACTATGGGCACATATCATGGAATGACGTTGAAATCTGTGACGGAAGGATCGGTTAAAGCGCGCTCCACCATGCCTCAACCTCAAATGCCATTGCCTGTAAGTGCAGCGCGACCTCCCGCATCGGGAATGTCTAAGCGCATTTCCCGGACCCCCATAATCATTATTCCTGCTGCCACGACGTCACTCATTTCCATGTACAATGTGAAGGATATATTGCAGGACCTTAAGTAAGAATCATGAATAAAATTACGGGTTTTTGAATGGGAAATTAATGCCGTTTTTTGTAGATATGTGACAACAGAACAGAAAAAAGCTGTTGGAGCAAAAAGAGACAACGAAGTGTTGTTACATAGACATAAGAACGGTATCACTGTACCCTACAGAGTAGTCGATAATCCTGCCAAACTGAGCCCAAGCGATTGGGACCGTGTGGTCGCCGTTTTCGTCATGGGGCCCGCTTGGCAATTCAAAGGATACCCCTGGGAAAACCCTGTTGAAATATTCTCAAAAAGTTGGATACCATTTAACAATCACTTTTAAAAATTTAAGTATTTTTATTTTTAGTTTGTGCTTTTCATTTAAAATATGACGAAATGAAATTAGACGCAAACGTGGCCCGATGGGCTGTGACGGTAATTGAACTTTCAAGGACCAAGAGACATCTCGACAGGGCGGCACTAATGATTTTTTGGGAAAAATTGGACAAGTAAGTAATCAAACTAGAACAAAAATGATTTATGCTAATATAATAAAGAAGTCTGGAAAGTTAAAATACGGTTGTCGTTTCTTTTAGGCACATGATGCAGTACAAACAGCACTTGAGATTTTAAAAAAGGCTAATGCAAGAGAAAAAAATGATGGAAAATAAGAGTGATTTATTTTATCCTGGAGTGTATCTACAAGGTGAGAGGCTCTAATGATGTTCAGTTATAGTAAAACTCTGACCTATAAAATTGTTTCCTTTAAAATTCAAAATTCTGGTAGGTATGTATTTATGGAGTTTACAATTGCAAAAAAGACCCCACAAAGTTAAAGTAATATTCAAATCGAAAATATTAAAAATTATGCTAATTATCGTTAATATAGGTAGAGTATTTTTTTTACTAGTGTGATATTGATAAAAACAAGTAACTAATGGTACAAAGCATTTATTGATTGGGATTTATAAAAATAAATTAAAACTTACACATAGGTACATAATAATTAACAATACTTTCAATTTTATTATTAAGTAATTAATGTGTGCATTATTTGACCGTGTTTGGTGAGACTTTATTAGCAAATAAAACATATTTTCCATGTTCGGTAGAGGAAAACTGCCTTTTCTTTTATAGCGGTAAAAAGTAAAATTGATATTTAATTGAAATTAGTGTTTATTCAAATTTAAGTTACAAAGATATTGAACCCGTTTTTGTGCGACTATAAAATACCCATAACAAATTGGAATGTCACAAAATGGTATTACATAAAAATAAAAACAAAACAGAAATTCAAATTGTAATAGTCATCGCCGTCATACTTCTTACATAAATGTTACATACTTGCTATAATGCAATACGTATGTAAAGATAATACAATAAATTACATAATTTCAGGCTTACACACTGGTTTTAAACATCAGCAGAAGATTATACTTTCAATTTGTTTTTAATAAATGATTGTAATTATACCTGTTGTCTTGTACACCTAATCAAATAAATAAATAAGTATGCCGACAAACTAGGGAAAAACAAAAGTACCACGACAGGATCGAAAGCAAACGGAAATCAGTTTGAACTATATAAAATACCGAATTAAATTCGAAGCAGTTAAGAAAGTGAAATCCAGAGATGTTTGATGTAATCATTCTTCTGTACTTCCCATACAGCACGAGCTCCTATTCAAAGAGCTCCTCTTATTCAAGTCGACGGTGTCTGCAGCATAGCAACTTTCATTTTTGTCACCTTTACTCTCGGCCTTAAGCCAATGTCGGATAGCTAATTTAAAAGCCTCTTGCACATTACTCGCATTTTTAGCCGACGTTTCGATACAACTAGCTACACCATTTTCATCACACCACATCTCCATTTCCATTTGCGTCACTTTCCTTTCTTCACAGGATACGTCCGTCTTGAGCATTAAAAAGAAATTCTTTCAGTTAAATACAGACTTTACCAAGCATTATTATTAAATACTTCATACCCAATTTCAAACAATGATTTCTTTCTTACCTTATTGCCAACAACAATGAATGGGAAATGGGTATTTTCTTTAATATCTGCGTAGAAGAGAAACTCGCTTTTCCACATGTTTAAATTTCTAAAACTGGCCTTATCGTCAACGGCGTATGTTAACATACAAATGTCTGTACCTCTATAAAACGGGGTCCTCAGCGTTTTAAATCTTTCTTGGCCTGCGGTATCCCATATCTTTATAAAAAAATATACCTTATTTTTATTTACTTAATAATCATATTAATTGTAATTTCAAAATTATACAACAAATAATGCACAGAAGTTTATTAGTTATATGCTGCATTAATTACTGATCAGTATGTATTCACCAACAAATTAATGAATTAAGGAAATTACATTAAAAATGCCCTCACTTAAATACAGTTTTGTAATAAAAAAAAAAATGAATATCATGTAGGTCATTTCAATAGTTTTATAGGCAAACAATTGCTATTTAAATATGCCTTTTCAAGCAAATGCCACTGATTCCTCAATACATTTTAGTAAAAATGCATTCTTTCTCTTGTCTTTAAATACGTTCTGCACTGCATCCAAAGAAGCTTGTAGCATTTCTTTATTAAATTTACACCCAATTAAACTGTTCAGAATGTCCAACTGATGACCTACAGAATCACTCATGAGGAATTGGGGAATATTAACATTTGCCTCTGCTATAATGCCCTTGTCCACTACTATCATCACTTGTACTTTTTCTTGTATGTGTTTAACATCCCCAAAAAAGTGATCCGGTATAGGAAAGCATCTGGAAACGGTAAATTTAGGCGTTTTTCCAAAACACCAATCCCAGCTTACAAATACGTTCCTTAACTCGATTAAACCGGGATAAAGGTCTTCAGTAGGGTTTATTCGTTTAAAATTGTAAATGTCAGTTCCCAAATACTCACTTCCAATGTTAGAAATAAGACTTTCTACAGTAATATTTGGATTTATATCTGTTAAATTTTTAATGCTTGATTTTGTAGATTGTGTAGCGTTTGTCTTGATTCCTCGTTCGTTCACCTTCAGACTTTTTCTCAAGTTGTTGAGATTTACATTAACTAACAATGTGCAATGGTGATACGCATTAGAGTGACCTAATTTAGCTGCGGTGCCGGATATTTTGTGGCCGTTATATATCAAGTCGTGTCGCGAAGATATTTCCAATTCAACTCCAAATTTTTGTTTGATGGATTTTGAAATCAGCTCTAAATTTGTTCTCCTGTTGTATTTAGCTCTTGGGAAAAAAAAGGTGAGATTCAAGTTACCCATGTCGTGATATACTGTGCCACCGCCGCTATTTCTTCGTGAAAACATAATTTCATTATTTGTTATATGAGGTAATTCAGAGACATTGCTCTCAAGCCATGGATTCTGATGCCTTCCTATTACTACACATGGATTGTTGCACCACAGCATTAATATTTCCCGTTTTTCAAAATTAGTATGACGATAAAGCCAATCTTCCATAGCTAAATTGGTAAAGACATCATTTGATTCTGAGATGTACACACTTTTATTTATATGGTTAGACATAGGTCTTTTTAAAAGAATCTGGCATTGTAGACAAACTGTAAAAATGGATTTCCTTGCAAAATACATGGGTGTGTATTTCTTTTCTTAATAGATTGAGGGATTTCACTTTACGCCTAATATCTCACTATGATTATATAATTTAGGTTATGTTTTCTCTATTATTATTTTTGTGTTGATAAAAATCTATTGAAAAAAATTATTTAAAAATAACGGTTGGTTATTATTTTAAACTTACTTGTAACGTGTATGTTTCACCATCAATTTCCACATCCTTATTTAGAAATTCCACTCCTATTGTATGGAACGAATTTTCGTCAAATTGATTGGAAACAAATCTATTCATCAAACAACTCTTTCCGACCCCTCCATCACCCAATATTACGACTTTTAAGAGGATATTTTTACTTGTTGGACGCATATTTACCCTGTTCGACATTTTTGAAAGTTAACATCGAGTAAATTATCTAATTAGCGAACGAAAACGAATTGCATATCTGAAAAAAGTCGTCATAAAAATATGAGTATTTTCGTTAAAAAGTTCCCTTGCGAATACGTAAAGGTTGAGCAGTGGGAGTTAACCTAAGGAGATTATTTTTTTCAAAATTTGTTGCCTTCATTTGGTCATTGGACTATTTGCTTGATTCGATTTATAAACCGTAACGATTCATACTTGTTAATTTATTATTTGTTTTATAGATGTTTTTATATTAGTTGAAAGAATAATAATCAATATCTGCATGACATCAATGATTGTTAACATATTGTTGTATTAATAGTTGTGGCTACATAATGTTTAATATTTTACTCTATGCTCGTATTTCAAAATTATAAAAGAAATATATAATATATGTCGTGATTTCGAAATTAGATAATTTTGTTAACGCCATATATAAGAAATATATAGTGTATCAGGTTTTCGATCTCTATGAAATTCTGCTGATGCCGTATACACATCCCACGATTTTTTATTGAGCATGAATTCCAAATTAGACGCAAGGTGGCGCACGTTCGACTTTTTAATTTTTATTGTTTTTACATGACGATTGCCAAGTGACCCGAGTGACCATTTTTTTATGTCAAAAGAAGTGAATTTTGACTGCCTTTACATACGATATAATTTTTTAGTTGTTCTTCGTGCATCGATTTGTGTCTGTGCGGTCATTATCTCTCGTTTTTTTTGTATGCAATTGTTTTATCCAGCTGGTAATATGTTTTTATATGGTGCAGTTTCAGTTGAGCAAAAAAAACAGCGTGGTGCGCGTATATAATTTACCTGTGGCCGTGTCAATAAACTCGATCCAAAGGTGTGCCTATGTAACAACAGTCGTGAAAGTGAAAATTAAGGATTATTGCATTATTGAAAAATTGGATACGACTTTTCCATTTTATTCAATCCTCCAGGAATGTTTTTGCAACGAGAAACACATTTAATGACAACAGGGTAAGTTTTTGTCTCATCTGTTTTAAGCTGATAAAAGGAATATTTTCTTATTATTCAGGTTTTATTTTTATAGAGAATAATTTTAAAGGTAATAGTTATTTTGTGAATTGATCGTGAAACTATAGGATATTTGCAATAATAATACTGCTTCTCGAGTTTAGACCCCAATGACAGGCTATGGGTGACAGGTATTCTACTCTCACAAAATAAATCTCAGTACATGACTTGAAGGTCGACTCGTGTGTCATGTGATTTTCTACGGTGTGGTGCAGCAAATTTCTCATAATTATCTGACACTTATAACGGTATATGGTTTTGGATCCGCGCAGCGGTATCGCTGCTTTATTATTATTATTATTAATGAATGTAGATAGAGTAAAAGACAATGATGCATAATTAAAACCACTGAATTTGTCGATTAATGTATAAGGTACATGCGAATGGTTTGCCTACAACAACGATAATTACAATCATCACTTGTGCATTGTTTATTTACTAATCTTCTGTCACTCCAGAAAGGTAACGCCCTATTAGTGTAGATTGTTTTGACATGTATTTACTACAATGCACTGTAAACATAAAGATTATGCTGTTACAAGGTTGTGTACCCAACACCTGTCGTGTTGGTAATGATTTCGCCGTCCGTAGTGGTAGGCCATATTACGTTGCTTCTGAATCTGTATGTGTGTGTATCGTTTGTGTATAGTATTCCGCATGTTTTTCTGTAGGATGCGATGTCATTGTCCATTGTACTTTGCTGGGTAACCTTGGGCTGACACACGTGACTGAGGGCCTTGACCCTCTCCCACCCCTGGACCTTTTATATCTTGAAAACATAACGTTGAGTTTTTGGTTCGGTGAGCGTTCCTTGATTAATATTACACCGTTTCAGGCAAAAATAATACAGCATAAATTGACAAATGTAATATGGCAGCTAGAATTGTTCTTTTTTTATCATATGTACCTAGGTACTTGTTATTTGTGTAGGATGTTTGCTGCAGCCCGCTTTATGTATATCTAGATACCTTTTGTATATGTAAGAATATGTAGGTATAATGGATGTTGCATAAAAAAAAATGAAACTAAGTAGGTGTTAAGCTGTTAAGTAACTACAGTAACATGTTACGTATTTGTTGAAATTGAACTAATATGAATATAAATATGACGTGTTACGGTGTCATAAGCCTATCAATTCATTTGCTAACCGTCCACTACAATTTAGTACATGCTCGGCCTCCATAAGGTCATTCCGCTTTTTCGTCTATTGACAACAACTTACTAACATTCCTTGTAGTAATCAAATAATCGTATAAAAGTATGTTTATTGTTTTATCATTAATGGTAGATACTATTTCTAGACACTTACATTCGGAAGTATGTCTACTGTGCATGATATTTTATTTATATTCCTAGAACACTAGAAACAACATAGGTATTATCATCATCCTCCGTTTTAGGTCCAACCAAATAGAAATGGACACAGATAATAAAATCAAAATAAAATAGACTAGACGAGTACCGTACAGCCTTGTTAGGTGGCAGTGAGACTACACTCTTCCCTCTGTGTATTTATTTAATGGTTCTTCAGATTGACCAGAAAAGCTATCAAGTGCACATGAAAAAAAAAATATGAACAAAAATAGCAGAGGTCCCTTTATTTATTTTTCTTTCTTTTAATAAAAACATTTCCGATGGCCTTGTCTACTGTAAACTTACGGACAGAGCCCAAAATGGCGCATGGTAATATCGAAAATACTTATGTACTTAGTGCCTTAATCTTACCTGAAGTAATTTTTAGTTGCGTCTTTTATAACATCAAATTAAAAGTATGTACACGTTTAGTATTTATGTATGTAGGTACGTGTTCGTTTCAACATACCGGCCGCGCCTGTACAACAGCATTCCTTTAGCATTTCCTCCTTCCATTTTTATTTAAATGATACCGGTTGAAGTTATACGTACTCTAATAGAAGAAACACCCGCAGTTAAAGACAACAGTCCAACTATTAAAGTTATCTCAGCATTATAATTTTTAAAAATGGGTTCGTCCGTTGAATTAATAAATTTAAAAAAAATTGTGCTGTTTGCTTTATTACTTTTGATAAATTATTATTAGACGCAAGGTGGCGCACGTTCGACTTTTTAATTTTTATTGTTTTTACATGACGATTGCCAAGTGACCCGAGTGACCATTTTTTTATGTCAANCGCATCTCTTCCTCCTCAGTCAGGCATTTCAAGACAACAGCTCATTAATAGGCATGTACTTTTAATTTACCTGGATCATTAGTCTGACCTGTAACTTTTAATAAATATAATACGTATTTAATGCATTCCTTAGTCCTTGTCCTATATGTGGTGACAAGATTTCTGGCTTTCACTACGGCATCTTTAGTTGCGAGTCGTGCAAAGGATTTTTTAAACGAACCGTTCAGAATCGAAAGAATTATGTATGCCTGAGGGGCGCCTCCTGTCCCGTAACCGTAACCACGAGGAAAAAGTGCCCAGCATGCCGCTTCGACAAGTGTTTGCAGTGCGGTATGAAATTAATGGAATTTCTCTACAAAACTTAATTATTATTATCGATATACATACGTATCTGAGTACACGTATTATCACTTATAAGATAATAATTTAGGATTGCAAAGGAATTTCAGTATTTATATTTGTAGGTATGTGTGGAATACCTATACTTTGAAAAGGCGGGCATTTATGCATGTGAATTACTTTTATTTGTGCTCAAAAATTATTTTAGAAACGTTGGCGTTTTTTTTTGTCAGTTATATAAATGGTTGAATGATATTATTTATTTATACATGCCAGTTTAATTACTGATCTGATGACTTTATGATGATGATGCCAGTTTAATTACAAAGTGTAATCAAGTCTTCAAAGACAATTGCTTTTGCCTGTTTCGTAAATACGTAACATTTTATTTGAAATATCTAATTATAAATTAAAATAAAATATTAAGTACATATTTGGCGGAGTTATTTTAAACTGATTTTAAGAATTAATAATGTTATGTGCTTTGAAAGAAAGCATCTTATTGTATTAAAGTAGTTACATGTAACTTTCACCGACTGATAGCAGTAAATAATATTATGGAATTATAAATTGAACTTGTGGTAAAGTGCGACGCCACTGCGCGGTTCTTATTATAAAATATAAGGCAGACGATTTCGAATTTGCAGGGCCGGTCTCGTCTCTTTGTCTAATAAGTGCAGTGCAGTATTAAAAATATTTGCGTAAGCATAAGGATTTGTTTTATTACAGTTACATTGATGATTAATTCTGACTTTGTATGAAGATAAATAAGCCATTAATGTAATGCTTTTTAGTTACAGGTCGTGTACTTTGACGAAAAGATGAGAAAAAAAGGTCATTGCAGGGGCGGTGGGGTAAGCTGATCTCTAGAATGTCATGGCAGCCGAAATGAGGTCGCCAAACGTTTCCGTTACCCCCATTAAAGTGGAGCAGTATTCTCCACCCGCCACCCCAACGGTGTTCTCTAACGGAACTCCGCCCGCAACCCATCAGCAACGATTGACCACCCATTTATCCCTCAATGAATCTCCACATCATGGGTAAGTAGTTTTAATTTTTTAACTTGCTCTGCGTCCAGAAAGTGGGACTTTAGCGATGTGGGACATATTTACTAACGTTATCGCCCCATTACGTAATATATTATTTTATTTATTGTTAATGTTATCGAAGTACATATCGTTTTTTTTGTAGCAGTCGCCCATCGTCTGTGGCCAACACCCTCGCCGTTCTTCCTAATGGAGACATTTTGGACAGCAGTTCGGACGCGGAGGTTGCTCAAATTGACTTCCTCCAATCGACCATGGTGAACATGAGACAAAAAAAGAAGAAACGCGACGAAATCCCGAGACCTATGTCGTGGGAGGGAGAGCTCTCAGACGGCGACAATGAGATGTGTATAGATGAGGACAGTATATCTCAGGTATCTGTGAAGGATATATATAAAATACACCTAATTGCTAGTATAATACAATGTTTGAATCAGGCATGATTCGGTATAATTTTTTGGTCTGTTTTGTTGCAGTTGCCCGAAAATCTGTCGGTTTCTCGGCCGAAAGAGGAAGACACGTGTTCACCGGTTCGTTTAAAGCCACAAAAGCAACTGCAGTCAACGACAGTGAGTGCTACACCAGCCCCGAACTATTCGTTACACAGCACCCCGAACAATTCACCGTTACTGGGACAACGACATCCAACCAGCGTACCTCTGCTCACGTCCCATCACAAGGAATTGATGCAAAAGGCCCTCAACGTGCCTCCGACACCTAGTCCTGACTCGGCCGTCCATTCCGCCTACAGTGTGTTCAGTTCTCCTAGCCAGTCGCCGCTGACGCAACGCCATCTTACCCCTAACCTAAGCCGAAATAATAGCGACGCCTCACACTCGAGTTGTTGCAGCTATTCGAGCGTTTCAGTTTCTGTTTCACCCACTCAACAGTTCTCGCCTACCCATAGCCCCATACAGGTGTGAGACATTGTAGCTGTTTTACACTGTTTTTCTTTTTATAATCTTAAATTACAACTGTAAATTTCCTACAACTAATTTGTAGAATTACTCAAGATATTGTTGATTCATTATTAGGGGCGTCACGTGCCCAATGCCGTCCATAATAGTCCTTTGCATCACAACGTGTTGTATCGCTCAGTCCAGGACGACAGTAGTGTGCAGTACTCCACACATCCTGATCATGAGGTGTTAGAGGAGACCGACGACAAGACCGGATTGACGCACGCATCTCTTCCTCCTCAGTCAGGCATTTCAAGACAACAGCTCATTAATAGGCATGTACTTTTAATTTACCTGGATCATTAGTCTGACCTGTAACTTTTAATAAATATAATACGTATTTAATGCATTCCTTAGTCCTTGTCCTATATGTGGTGACAAGATTTCTGGCTTTCACTACGGCATCTTTAGTTGCGAGTCGTGCAAAGGATTTTTTAAACGAACCGTTCAGAATCGAAAGAATTATGTATGCCTGAGGGGCGCCTCCTGTCCCGTAACCGTAACCACGAGGAAAAAGTGCCCAGCATGCCGCTTCGACAAGTGTTTGCAGTGCGGTATGAAATTGGAAGGTATTGTCGTTATTGTTTTAACTCAAAAAATCGTATTTTGCTGTATTTTGAGATGATTATTCAGCTCTTGTCTGTAGCAATAAGAGAAGATAGAACTCGAGGTGGTCGTTCGACGTACCAATGCTCATATTCGTTGCCGCCGTCACTTATAGGGCATACGGAATTGCGAACCAGTAGCACAACAGATCTACGACAGGGTTATAGCGATCTAGCGCCCCAAGTCTTCCGAGTTAAACTAGAGCCAAGTGAACAAGGCTCCGGATCGCAGTATCCAAAGAGGTCAACGCCTCCCGTATCCGCACGACTCAGTGTCCCTCCATTATTGCAGGCAAGTTTCTTGAGACTCTTCTGCTGAAAAAATAATATCATTGATTTTTTTAAACAATGTAATCCACTCCTTAAAATTTTAATTAACAAAACAGGTATATTGTATATGTATGTCATTGAGTAGGAAATAATGGATGTGGAGCATCTTTGGCATTATAGTGACGTGGAGCTGAGCAAGATAAATGAGTGTACGTTTGGAGGAGACGCAGTTGGAACAACCACGACAGCGACGAGTACGGCATCCGGCACTCCTGTGCCGAATATTTCGTCACACCCTTTGTTAGCGGGTACGGCGCTCGCGGGATCTGCTGACACGAACCCAGATTTTGTAGCAAACCTATGTAGCATCGCCGACCATCGATTGTACAAGATCGTTAAGTGGTGTAAGAGTTTGCCACTTTTTAAAAATATCTCGGTAAGTTTGATTTTCTTATTTTGTTGTTAAGTAATGAATCTTATAATTTAATTTATGTTTTTTTTGTTATTTTTTTTAATTTTTTTAATAGATCGACGATCAAATTTGCCTTCTCATTAATTCATGGTGTGAATTATTGCTTTTTTCGTGTTGTTTTCGTTCAATTTCAACGCCAGGTGAAATTCGGATTTCAGTTGGAAAGAACATAACTCTGGAGAAGGCGAAAGAGATGGGCCTGGGGGCTTGCATCGAACGCATGCTCAATTTCACAGATCATCTAAGAAGACTGCGTGTCGATAAGTACGAGTATGTCGCGATGAAAGTCATCGTACTTCTTACGTCAGGTAATAAATAGAAAAAAAATATCTGACCATCTCCTTTAAAAGCTTAATTTAATCTATATTTTGTGTTTTTGTAAAAATTTTAAATCAATCACATAAAAAATGCACCATAATTTATCATCTACGTAATCGTAAGTTTAAATCGAAATATAATGATTGTGATTGTTTATGTCACTAATATGGGTTTATGTAAGCAATTTTTGTAAACTTGCAGATACATCGGAGTTGCGTGAAGCCGAAAAAGTACGTGCGAGCCAGGAGAAAGCACTACAAGCGTTACAGCATTATACATTGGCACACTATCCTGACACGCCAGCCAAATTTGGAGAGCTCCTTTTGCGAATTCCCGAACTTCAGAGGACTTGTCAGGTATGGAAATACGTTGAAGATTTGTGCAGAACTGTTTAGACGTTTCTAATTGGCGTCTTTGTAGGTTGGAAAGGAGATGCTGACCATAAAGTCGAAGGACGGCGAAGGCCCAAATTTCAACCTTCTACTCGAGCTATTGCGTGGGGATCATTAACGTTGACATGTTTTCTAGGCCCCTCTTTTGTCCTAAACGTCGTCATTCTCTCATTGTGCCTTATTTAGCTTTGGTGGCGGTGTTTTTATTTTATTCCTTTTCTATTCCGTTTTGTTTTTCTCGACTTTTGCCCCTTTTTTCTGCTTCATTTCCTCTCATGATATTATTATTTTAATTATTCCTCTTTACGAACAGTATTTTTTCCTGCTTTTTCAAATGTTGTTAGCTTTAATTTGAACCAATTGCATGTACTTAGACAGGTGTTTCCTCGATTTTTTTTAAATATATATATATATCATCAAACAACTC